>NW_023340095.1:21551781-21554170 GCF_004916995.1 Morone saxatilis | reverse complement strand
GGTCGGAGCCTAGACGCCAAAAATGACAACAGCTAACGTTGCAAATGGAGGCTCTCTGACATGAGGACTTCTTGTCAAGGTTATCTTTTCCTAGCACCAGCTTACCTGCAAATGTAAAAAACTATATTTTAGGCTCACTACACTGCACTTTCTGCTTTCATCTCTCACACAGAGATTTCTTTGTGTGATTGATTAATGACTTCAACAATGACAATGAATTAAACTGAATTTTAACAATAAAAACATCTTCCATAGAAACATATGAAAACATGTAGAATGTGGCAAAATCTTAAAACTTTATATTACATTTAGGAGATAAACAGCACATTACTTATTGCACCACAATCTATAGATTTACACATACATATCTAACTTAAATAAACAATGAATACAATTTAAAAACACTAATATGTTAGATGTTTCTTTAATTATTTGGCTCGACTTGCCCTTTTTTGGTTTTCCATTGTCATTGTGGATAGTACCTGGAAATTTTTTGGTATCACGTCTGTCAAGCTGATACTAAACAATACATTGAGAATTGTCACAACACATATACATCCAGCACACCGAGTGCAAATTCTTTCTTTTTTTTAAAGAAATTGCAGCCCGCCAAACCGCGGTCACATCCTCTAAAGAGGAATGGATATCCTTCCGTGTTCCTGTGTATTTGTGTCACATCAACCAAGAATCCTTTCTACATTGAAGGAGTACCAGCTGCAGTGTTAAACAAAATTGAGAAAAGAACCTCGTACCAAAAGTACGCCAAGACGAGTCAAGCCGTACCATGCAGTGGAAACACGGGACAGGGCAACCAGCCACCATGGCTGTCATGGCATAACTGCCATAGCTAATGAGTTTTTCATATACTGTATGATGTCTGAAAATGTAACGTAAGACGTAGTCAGTGTAGAAGATGGCTTTTTTTAATGTGGTGAAATGTTATGAAAAATAAATGAACAATGAAATGATAAATCTTGCAGCACATTTTCTTTTAGTAGTTTTAGTCTTTTAGTATGTGACATTTTCAGTTTTCACTCCAGTTTCATCCGTTCATCCTGAATTAAACACAACTCAGGTTTTAAAAACAATTTTTGTGACAAAAATCGAATTCTTTAAGATGTGTCTGTGCATGAGTGGCTTAGGGAAATATAAACTAAACATGACAGAAATCCAACCAGACTTTGTCAATCTTGCCTTCTTTTACAAATATTTACACCATCATGCCATTTTTAAACAACTCCAAACAAAAATACTGTTTACATCTGCAGTCACGTTTGTAATGGAGTTTACTGGCAGTCTGAGCTCATATTCACAGTATCTTCTGTGTTTGCCAGAGTGGAATATTATCTTTTAAGCTGAGTTCATCCACATTGTTTACATCCTCATGCTGTGAACTCAGTGTCCCTGTGCATGTGAGTGAACAGGACATTTTCACTCGCAACAAATACAATGATCTCACCGAAATGGAAGCCCAAGGAGCTAAAGATTTTGCTAAAACACACTAATCGCCTTCATCAAAGACATGAAATCAGTCAAAATTATATTTGGCAGCCTCCAAATATTAAATAATTAAATATCTTTTTTTTTTTTTAACATCTACAATCAGCTCTCCCTAAAGGAATTTCACAGAGGAGTAGTCGCCTTAAAACAGCTGCTCTGTTTCAAAGTGATATCTGGTCATAAATTATACTTTAGGTTTTTATACTGATCTGCATCAGAGCACTATTACTAAACTATTTCTGCACATAAAGACACATACACACACAGGGCAAGTGGGTTCACATATAGTGCTCTGACTCTGACTTTGGAGAGAAACAAGGTTCTCTCTCTGTCTCTCATTTTTTTCAATTTCATTGGCTTTAATGGCTGACTTAAATCAAACATGTTGCCAAAGCAAATACTTATAGAATACAATGAAATAAATACTAATATCACAATGAAATGAAAGAAAAGGGAAGAAAAGAAATAAGACAAAACAAAATCAACAACAAAAAACCCCCAACAACATTACATTGAAATCAATCTGTGCTGTGTGACATGCAGAAACATATACTCCTGCCAATTTACTGCCGTGTTGTCTTCTCCCATAAGGGTTTAAATTAGTCGGTCTTTTGGGAGGGTACAAAAGTCTGGGATTTTTTGGTTGCATTTGAGGGAGAAGTGTTCTATAATTTCTTTTGTATTTTTGACAACATGTGAGAAAATGAATTTCAGTTTCAACTTCTCCTGTTTCACAATGAGTACAAATTTTCTTTGTCCTTTCTAGCCATTCTTTTTTATGGCAACCGGTTGCAAAACAGTTTATGGTCACTGAGTCTATATCATGTTAGGTTTGTCTTTTTATAGGGTGTTTTATTTTGGTTAAATATGGTGCTAATTGAAATTCTCT
>NW_023340095.1:21538598-21551709 GCF_004916995.1 Morone saxatilis | reverse complement strand
CTCTCTCTCTCTCTCTCTGCCTGAAGATTCCCAGGAAACAAGATGTTATCATCCCAATACCAAAATAGGTCAGAGCTGCAGGACAGTGAGCGAGAGAGGAGGACAAGGACATGACAAGCACACAACCTTGGTAACATCAACAGCAAATGTTTTTTAAGGCCAATACTGATATTCCGAAACTGAATTCATCAGCAGCTGAAATGAATCTTTTAAACTGACCATTTTCACTTCTGCAAATTGAAGTGTTTGTTAAACAGCCTTTTGACCTACATGGGTCTCTAAAACTAATGAAACTTTCAGAAGGTAAGCAAGGATAATTCTAGTTCTTGTTATCACAATTTGGATCTTATTTTGTGGCTGAAAAGAAGTCAAATGGGGTAACATTATCCTAGCCCTGACTGAGCTCTTACACCATAAATGCATCACAACTTTCTGTGCTCTGGTGCCCCTTTATTGTTTATGCCCCCTCTTAGACAAACTTATTTGGATGAGAAAATAAGCAACAGTAAAATTCTTGCCACACATTTTACTGACTGACTTCCTGGTTCCACGTTGACCTACTTACTGCAACTGCACACACACACACACACACAGTTATAGTCCTAAAACCGTGGTTTAAATCATTTTGAGAAACTTTGTTTCTGATTGACCCCTTGGAGCTCAGCTGGTAATTTGAGTACAATCTTATCATAAATGATAGAAAGACAGTGTGGCCTATCAAATGTTTTTAAAAGCAGCACTCTCAGATATATATCTCAAAAAGCCACAGGAGTCATGTTGTTAAATTAAATCTCCTCTTTTCCCTTCCCAACTTGCTCTTCTCCCACTGTTTTCTCTCTCCCTCGCTCTCCTGCTCTGTGTTTTTCTCCTCCTCTCCTGCTTCTTGTCACTTTGAATTCCCATTTCACTCATTTCACGTTTCGTCTTCCTTCCCTCTACCCACCCCCGTCTTTCCCTTCACCTCTCTGTGTCTGGCCCATGCTCTTTGATGTTGTGATTCCACCATATAAAGCCATGGAAGCGCTGCGGGTCCTGGGCTGAAGCAGGCGACACGTGCCACATGTCGCTGTGACTGATGGGGCTGCATGCGAAAGTGCCCCTCAGAGTAAAACTGTGACAATAGTCCTATAATACCTAATATGGACAAACAATACACAAACATCTTCTGAGGGCTTCAAGGTGCAAACAGTATCAGTAATAGTATTACTGGATGTATGCTATAAGAAATAATATGAATTTATTGCATAGTAAAGTAGGTTTACAGTATAAATGCGCAGTACTTTAAAGTAATTTCTTAATGTTTTGAGCATTTCCAATTAAACTGAATCCATCAAGTCAAAAATATCTGCCCGGTTAGATATCACTGGGGTTAAGTGTTCAAATGTTTTTATTTATTTATGTATTGTAATTAAATTAATTCAACTGAGCAACAGAGGGAACATTTTCATGAGGCCACTTTGATTTCTATCCCTGTTTACCATCAAAATAGGCGTCATTACAGTGATAACAAAAACGAGAATTACAATTACCATTCTTATCACAATTGGGGTTATAATTTGATTTATTTACATTTTTCCAGCCAGCAGCACATTATTCCACCTGAATAATATTTCATTTGGCATTTAGAAGCACTCATGGCTGGTCTCCCTGTTTCTGCTCTGCTGAAAACATCACGTCACCTTGCAGCAGGCAAAGCCAAACTCTGTGTTGACTGTCTGTTTTGGCCTGGTTGCCAGAGCTCAACACCCAAACAAAGCTCATGTAACCAACATTTATATCCTTGTCCAGGTGACGTATGGAGTGGTGGATATCGGATGAGAGTTAAACTCATATCTCTAAAGTTATCTCAGTGAGGGAAATTGAGAAAAGCAGGTTCATTTTCTCAGCCTGTTTTCTGCAAGGTTGTGAGCAGTAGTAAGCTGTAAAACAACCAACAGCTGAAATATTGTGAATTCCAAGTTATTAGGTTGTAAGATGACGGATACAAGGAATAACTTATTAGGGCTGCCACTGGCCATAAAAAGTAGAGAAAGAGTACTTTCACATATATTAAATGCATTTTAAGTACATTTTACAACCACCAATGACAAGAATACATGTCAAAGTAAGGATGAAGTTTGTGTTATTCTGTATGTTTCTATGTAAACATTTTCTTTTCCTGTTTCTTTCAGACTTCATTGTCCTGTCTGTGGTACATCTTTAAAGGACCAGTGTGTAGGATTTAGTGGCATCTAGTGGTGAGATTGCAGATTGCAAACCACAAAAGGCCACAAAACTGCAAAATGAAAATACTTGGTTGTGGTCTTAATGGAGGGTCTATTGGCAGAAATGGGATATAATATGCATACTGTAAAACTTCTAATGATAGCCCAGATGCTTATTTGCTTAAATCCCTGAACTCCCCCTGCCTTTATTAGGGACAGAAGTCTATTTGGGACAGACGTTTAATTCCTTTAGCACAAAACTCTTTCTCAGCACAGATGGAAATACTCTCTAACTGTGCTGCTTCTCTTGAGTTCTATTTAGCAAATTTGACAAGAAACAGTTTACGGTAAATTTCAGATCTTACTTTTTTCTCTGTTCATGACACTTTGGCAGTTGAAGATTTACATCAGTCAGTGTACAGACAGTGAGCAACGGACTTCACATGATAATATTCACAACTCGGATTAATTTTAATAAAGCCCTTTCATTGTTTTGATCGGAGGACCCTTAAAGACTAATGGAATATTTATATTTATGTAGGCTAAACGATTTAAAACTTGCTCAAGCGGGCAACCCGGTGGGTTTTAAGAGGTTTTATATATGATACATCGAGATCATTTCTATAAAATCCAGACCAGGCCTCTATTGGAGACCTGCATTTATTTGTCAAAATGTGTAGCCACACCAGGCTAGTAAAGGAGCCCTGCATGTATTTGGAACCCTGCTTATATTGGAAGTTTTACTGTAACTGTATTGTACCTTTTTAGAATGAGCTGTTTTTATCTACAGATGCTGCATGTTGCCTTCCATGACGTCTGCCATGTTGAACTTGGAGCGTGAGTGTGAAGCAAAGGAGTTGCAATGTACAACAGACTACCACTAGATGCCACTAAATCCAACACACTTAAACCCTTAAGTTCTTGGTTGACAAAGAAATCAATAGTTCGACATCTAGATCTAGTGAAGTTAAAGTTGTCGGAAAAAGGGGAGCAGATATTATAACAAAGTTTGAAAAAGATTTATATTCCTTTTCTAAAGGTGTTCTGAGATTAAAACGAGTACTATAACTCATTCACAGTGTCTTAGTTTGCTGTAATCTTTACCTGCTGTATGAATGCCAGAAAGTTCAATCGTGGTCAGAGAGCATTCAGTCATACCAACATACAATGTCAGACCACCTTCATGTGCAAACACACTGCTATTGTGAGCTGTACTGTACCGTACAGTGCCTGAGTGCTGTATTGACTCTCCTCTCAAACAAGACAAACCTCTGTTTGCTTTAAACTTCAAGGAATCAATAGACAAAAAAAGCCACGTGCAAACATGGTTAAACTGTTCGGCACTGTTTGTTTAATAGTTAAGATGACAAAGTAATCCAGAGGTTGTGTATATTAACACCCGGTGGTGATTTGCTGCTCTCGTGTGGACACAGAGAAAACCTCCAGTCAGATTCATAAACCAGAGTCTCCCTCTGAAATGTCCTTTTCTGGGGTGGACCGAGAATCCAGCATCTAACACGGTAACATACACATTATGGAGCTCACTCTGCACATGATGTTGTAAAGCTATTTACCTCACACCCCTCAGTTTGGTATGTGCATGTTGAAATGAGCTATCATATTTAAGGTATACATAATTCCCTAGGGCTTTTTTTGCATAGTCCTCCTTGTCAAAAAGACATGCAAGGAATTCATGAGGGACTTGGGACTTGGATCAAAATCCAATTAAAGGGTTCAAAAGAAAATTTACTTCCAGGAAAAAATAAAAAATAAAATAAAAGCTCACTTTGTACCATTTAGCATGGTTTCCCTGTAAAGGTCAATATTTTTTTTGTCTTTGTCCAAACCATGTGACATTAAAGCAACCAACCCAACAATGTCAACAGTCTTATCTGCAGTCAACATGAATGACCACATCCATGCACTTATGAATGCATCAAATATTAAGTAGGCACATAAAATTACTCTAGTTCACCTGCTGTATGCAAACTCTTTTCCAATCAGCTGTTACCTATAAAATGATAAGAACAGTGAAGAACACCATCAAAAGCACCGACAGATGGATTAAATTCACTTAAATTCAAAATTCATTATTAATAATTATATTATTAGATATTGTTTAAAATGATATAAAACAGAAATAACAGCACATTTTAGACACTGGTGAAATATTTCACAATTTTTGCCTGACCAAAATATAAAATTTAAGAAAATGGATGCCAATTGGACCAACTAATTGATTAATAAACTAATAATATTAGCTGTACATACAAATAGCTCTAAATTATAACCTTGTTCTATAATACATAACATCTAATAGGTGTTCATCAGTAAAAGGTGAATTGCTATTACACATAAACACATATTACTTGTATCTTAGGCACTCATAAGAACAATAGTCCTATTGTTCTATTGTCTGCCTGAGTAAGTGAGGTCAGTCTATCATACAGTACTCCACAGCCCTGCTTCTCCTTTTGTTGTTTTTAAAGGACCTTTATGCTTTCATGATGCTACTTTGTTCATCAAATGTGCTTTGAAAGGGTAATTTGTAGTCTCTGTGGGAGTTAAATAGAGTTTGAGCTGTTAACTTTGCTCTTTCTGAACACAGAGGGAGGGCAGGTGAATGAGTGCCTGCGTATTTCCTCCAGGAAGATAAAAACCTGCAGAGTGGCAGCAATAATCATCACAAGAAGAGGGGAAGATGAGTCTGAACCATTGTTAGGTCAGTTTGAAGCAAACTTTTCTTTTGACTAACATAAAAAGGCCGGTTCAAAGATTTGATTTCATACATGCAGCCTCAGTCATACGCAGATCTCTACTGAGATCTGTTTTTTCAACTCCAGATGTGAGTGGGATGTGAGTTCTCCAGGTTTTGAAATACAGATGTGTCAGATTGAACACTGTGAATAATTCAACCTATAGGTTCATAAAGGAGTTAATTTTAGAGGTCACTGAAATGAGGTTTACTCCATAAAAAACAACTTCTAGATACAGCAGACATAGTTTGCTGTTGATCTGTTTTCACTTTGCATTATTAGTTGCTTGAATAACTTTATGCTTCCTATATGGTTACTCATGTTTGGGTTTTTCATCAGGGACAGGTTGGCTCTGGAGGCAGGAATAATGTTACTGAAAGCTTTTTAAAAAGATGGTTGAGGCCAAAGAACACACCTGATTTTGCGGTCATGAGAAGCTGCACCCTCTAGTGGTTGCACGATTCCAATCTAAAGCCCTCAGATAGAAAGCTCTAATCCGCCTGCTTTATTTTTACATTATGTTAAGTGTGTTTTGTCTCTTTCCAGAAAATGCAAGCTTATACTACTGAAGGATAGGAACAGGTGTCTGAATCTGTGAGAGGGTTATTCTACAGTCTGTCCTTGACACTATTTCTGCCATCTATAGAAAAGAAATAATTCATTTAGCTTCCAAAGAAAATGTTCACACTTAAATACTACTAAATGATCTATGACTCAGTAGGGTTTTTATCCTTCTGTACTGTTAAATACAGTCATTCTATTTGTTGTGTGTGTGTGTGTGTGTGTGTGGAGTTATTGATATGAAATAGATGATTAAATTTGTAAGAGATGCTTTGTTGTGAACCAGAAAAAAATCTTTTCTGCAATCTCATCGCTGTTTAAGAGCAAGGTTCTTACTGGAGTACCTTTGTATCTCCTGTTGCCCTGGAGACAAACTGCTGTCATTTTCATAAGTGGCCATAAGGTGTCAGTGTTGCACAATACAAAAAACTACCAGCGTCCACGATACCTTGAAATTTCACTGGCTCTTACAACTAAATATCAGACACACTTTATACATTCAATCAAACAAATAGCAGTTATATAAAATGATTTGCTATCGTCTTTCATACCTATAATACTGGGTACCTTATATGAAATTGCAAAAGATCAAAACTTATAAAACAACATTAATTAACATTAGCTTTCTGTAAAGACCATTCTCGGTATATGTGCTCTGCTGGATCCAAGTTTCTGCATCACACCACAAACTGGACCAGGTTACAGTTTTCAGAATCATTAGTTAATTTTATACGCAGACTTAAAAGTGTTACTGGAAGAGATTGACACTATTAGTTGTGTCATTGGACTGCACCCATGAGATTACTGTAATCCCATTTAATGTACATTACTTCCTAAAACTGCTGTGGTGAGAACACACTGGTATGTGAAAGTGAGAGGACGTGGCCTTAAAGACGTGAGAAAGAGAAGAGGAACCAAATGTGGGAGGGATGCAAATATGACAATGTGTAAGGCGCTGAGCTGATGTTTTCCAACAGGGAACCTTGAATTGTTAAGATGAATACATGTTCAGTGTTTAACTCAGAGACACTGATGATGCTCATCAGCATCGGCTGTTGCAGGACTGAACCTGAGGCTCAGACCACATCGTAGACCGAGATGATTTAAAAAGGATCAAAATATGAATCCCAACTATTAAGTTGTCCTTTGTCCTTGGCTGTGTCCTCTCTGTCACAACACGATGATAACGCTGAGTGCTTTGACCTGCTGCATAACGTGGCATGTTTTAGGATGTTTTAGTGTTTTAGAACTGAAAGACATTTACAACAACACATATTTAATCATCTAGTCTACATGGTGGCCATCCCCTCACAATGTTTCACTTTTATGTCAGTGATATTAAAATAGGCCAGAGATGCAAATGGATGAATCAGCCTCCCAAGAGATCTGTCATTATAATCTGGCCTCCATTTTCAACAGACTTCAATCTCTTTCTCCTTGTGGTGAAGCGGTTGGCATCTAATGTAGCTGTGCTGTGCTTGCTGTAGCCTGCATTCAAAACTGACACTTGACAATCTCAAAAGAGAAGAAAGAAAGCAAAAGAAGAGATTATTAAATGATTCATTCATTTCTGGGGCTCCATACTGTAAGACTGCATATTGTGGACTGTAGGTGTATCTACTGAGTGTAACAAACTTCGTTTTGTGAAGCTAATATAATAAGAAAGGACATGGGGTGTTTGACAGGAAGATTATTTTTTTATTTCTAAAATTAGCAAATATATGGCTTGTCACATACTGTATACAGGCACTTATATATTAAATGAAGGTCGACAGATTAATCTGTTTGGCTATATATAAATCAGTATTTATATATATTTATATATGCGCCTCCACAACTCACATGGGACGACCAAACATATAATAGATCTTAGAAGGTATTAGAAAATAATAGCTCAAAAAAGTTGTTTGGTGTTCAGTCCCAGATTTATTTATCTATTTAAGTTTTTATTACTTAAATGTTCAGTTCAGTTATTAAGTCAGATTGTTAATTTGCAAGTGTCAAATTGTCCCCACAGCCAATTAAACAGCTATCTGCTTTTTCCTGCTCCAAACTATCATTATTATATCAGCCTTTAAAAATCCAGTATCTGTCAACTTCTAGTATTAAACTAACTCTTACAACTCTTTAATAAAATAATAGTTAGCGCAGCAATCTCTGTTAACATATAATACTCCGTGTATGTCAGGACATCTGCTTATAGACTGTTATCAGAATGTTATTGCTCTTAAATACTGACTTCAATATTGGCGCTAAGTGAGCGTATGCAGCTGATTACAGATCAGTGATGGTAGTGTCCTGGTGTGTTTTTCTCATTATGGCTTCAGGTTGAGGCAAGCTGCATGCCAGTGACTCACAGCTCAAAGATGACACATCTCTCCTCTTCACAACCACATGGGCTCTGTTTCACAACACGGCTATTTTCATAAAGCCTTCTTCATTTACAGGCAGTGATGAATGGAGAGGTTATTCTGGAGATGGAGATGGAGCAGTACAGCCTGGTGAGGTGGAAGGAAAACTCCAGAGACCAGAGTGGGTTACATATTTGGTTACTGAACATCCTTCTTTCAGTGAACACATTTATTATTGTTTTTACGTTATTATTATTACATTATTAAATGTCACAAGAATTGTGATTTCTGTGCAGTTCTCTGTTTAATGTGCAACAGAAAGACTAAACATTTGTGTTATGGCTTTAACATATCTCAATTATTTTTGTTTTCATGACAGTGGGAGTGCCCTGCCTTGCTTCTGACATCAAAGTGTCAGAATTATTTCTCCAAATTAAGTTTGATAAAATTAGAACACAGGAGTAATTATCAGGATACACTCTTGAATTTAGTCTGCGTAGTGTTTAAACCATTCTCTACGAATACATGAATATGAGCAGGTGTTCTTTAAGGAAACCTCCTGGGTTATAGAAATCTATTATAACGTTGATCAAAGATGGGAATGTTCACAGAGATCTTTATTTATTGAGGCAACATAAAGATTTGTAATTATATCCTGATGAAAGCAGAGTTTGTTGTGTTGAGACACTCCCATTGTTGGCGTATTGAAGGATTGGTCTATGTTCTAAAAGCACCTGTCACAATAAGGAATTACATGTTCACCACATCTGTGTTTGTTCACTGTGCCTCCTGTGAGGTTGAATTTCCTATGTAATATCTTGTAATCGCAATACTGTCCATCAGCTGATTATCATCACTAAGGTGTTAGATCAATAGTGACTAAAGCCAATAGTCAGCCCTTTAGATTAGCCATATTTTCTAACGGGTTCTAAGTTGAAACACCTCTCTTTTCTTGTAGATGTGGCTACAGGCGGACAGAGATATTATCTGTGAAGATCAGAGGAGAACGTGGGGATGTGCCCAGCCACATGAAGCAGAACTTAATGTAAATTTCACTTAACTTGCAAAAGTTACAAGAGGGTGCTACTTTGGTAAGGGATTTCACTGTCAAAATAACACCATTGTTGAATAAGTGAAAGAAAAAATTCATGTTCAGGAAAGTGTTGCTTGCTTTGTGTCATGATAAACCAGGCTGTAAATGACACTAAAAGATCAGCCTGACCTGCACACTGAATATCTGTTTTACACTTAATGTTATACACCTTGTACCTTCACCTTATGGCTTATACAGTGAGTTTAGTATCCGAAATAAAGTGTGAGCTAACAGTTACCAGAAGGGCCGCTGACTGAGACATAAAACGTCTCCTTCTTGGGTATGATAAAGTTTGGGACCTCAGCTTTGCACCCCGCAGCAGGCTGCTCTGCGGAGTTTCAGTCACGGGGTGAGGGAAAGGGGAGGAGGGGGTGAATCTGTAGGACTCCGCTCACCACGCCTCGGTACGGTAAGTTCGTCAGCCATATTGACTGTCTGTAGGCTACCTCTTCTCCGGTCGTGGGTGCCTGGCGGAGGAGTCTCCAGCACTGTACGCTCTCTGTCCGGTAAACAGCGCCGAGCAACGGGAAGGTGAAGCGCTCTATTTTTACTCTCTGTGGATATATAAAGTAGTGCAGCCAGCTGGAGGGGGGGACAGTTGGACACATCCTCAGCGCAGCCCGGCGTTAGAGGTGAGTTTTATCGCCTTCATCTCTGCCTGGCTTTCTTTAAGCCGTTCAAATGAGGGGGGATTTATTTTCCTCTCCGGGCTGCAGAGGAGCGGGTAGCGGTGTTTTTACGCAGGCCCGTTAACGACCCGTAGTAGCGCTTATAACTTCTTTTCTAACGCACACCTATTTGACAGGCAGGTCAAACACGACGTGGTGCGACGGCTGGCTCTTTATTACTATTTTTTGCTTCACCTCCGTTTCTAACCGGCTTCTTGCACGTTTCAGGACGGGAGGACGGGTGAGTGAACCGGTGTCACTTTGCGCCGAGGTGCTATGTGTCAGTTTAAATGTTATGCAACAGAACAGGGCTTCCATTAGGAGTCAGGGTAATTAGATGCTTGTCCTGTTCTTTCCAGAATGACACACGGCTGCTTTACAGACCCCCTGTCATATTAGGTGTCAGGATGTAAACAGTTGTGAAATGCGTTTATCGGCGTCTCAGAGCTCTTGGCTAATTATTTCCCCATTGCCAGCAGACGAGCGTGTTCATGTCCCGCTTTGGTGTTGAAATTCCGCGGTTTAGTGTCGGGGCTTGTCGTTGGAGGGCTCTCTGCTGCTCTTTTGTAAAAGCTCGGAGCGGAAACAATGTTTCTTGCGCCGTTTGCAACTTTTGTGCTGCTGACGACGCGCCTTTCTTTCTGCAACAATGTAGCAAACAGCAGCTGCTAACACTGAATTAGCACGTTGTTTACAGTGAAGCTGTCATGGTCCCTTGCTGTTGATATTTACGGTCTGGCTTCTCGTGGTCAGGGGGACTCAGAAATACCTGTGGTCCATTCAAATTCCGCTATTTTTTTTTTTTTTTTGCGCCTGCCTCAAGTTACTGTACTAGTGACTGGCTGCTGTGACTTTGAGCCCAATAATTAGCTTTCGTCGTGTGAATACAGTTGGTCACTAGTTGTTGTTAGCCTACTAGTTGAGAAAAGCACGAATGTAGCTACCTGAGGGAGACTGACTGTGCTTCTGAAATGGTAATTCTGTTCCCCCGCGTTACTACGTTAGTTTGAGTGAGTCTCCCCTCCGCCTTGGAAACCACGCTGATTTACAGCGCGTGTAACACGGCTGGTTTGGCTTTTGCACGTAAACAGCGGTCCTGAATACAGCCACATTCACGCGCCCACACATGATGCTAGCGGTCCATCTGGCACAAACAGATGCTCCGTCGGCGTCAGGGAAGTAACGACTCTCTGATTGGCCTCATTACAGCAGAGGGAGCCACTCTATTGGCTCTTATCCCCGTCGCTCAGATCCTCCTGTTGCTCTTGGCCCCGCCTCCTCTGGGGACCAAATTACAACTCATTTGAGAGAGAGGCTCTCTGCATCATGACATGAGATACCTTTGATGGCTGGTTTTAGATTGCTCTCAGCGGAGCTATTTTTTTGGAACCTGTTGAATAATCTCATGGCTCCAGATCAGAGCGGGAGCATGTCGCACATTCACGTGAATGACTGAAGAATAGAGGTTGTCAGGGCTGTTTTTGTGCAGGTTTAAATGCAGTTAAATGTCACTCCTGTTGAGTTTTATTTTAAAGAGTTATTTGTATCTATATTGCATTAAAATATCAACTGTTTTCACTGCTCATCATGATGAAGAAGGCACAAGTAGCCTGACCTGAGACCTGCATCCACAGCACTGTGGGGATTCTAGGGCAAGAAAAGGACAGGCCGTGGTTTACTGCATGCAGAAATAAATGCGGACCATTTTGCATGCAAACGACAACCAGACACATTAGCTGAGAAAGCAAGTCTCCACATTGGCCTCAGATTGGACATTTAAAGCTGGCTGAATCCTGACGATTTCTTCACACACCAGCTGCTGCTGTGAGACTGTCTGAAACGGGTCTACAGTGTCTCTGTGAGGGTTGGGACGCCTGCTCAGCTCGTCGTACTGAATGGTTGGAGATTTGGCTCATTGAGCTCATTAGAGGGAATGTATATCTTCCTACTTTTTGACTTTTGCTATTTCCAGTTTCCTTAGTTTACATTTGCACTCTTAATGTTTGCTGGAAATGTTTGAAATTGGCTCTCTCTCACTATATGGCTACATGCCCAGTCCAGTTCAACCCAAAATAAAAAGAAAGGGGGAAACAAAAGGGAAGGTGCCAGAGATATCCGTTATAATAATTCACTGCATTGTGAAAGTGCATGCATGCATTAGTAATAAGTACAGTAGGTCAAAGTTGAACCAGGAAGTAGCTCTGCACTGCAGTGGACAATGAAACGTACAGTTCAAGTTTAACACTCGATATAGTTATCAAATCAGTAAATTGGGTCCTAAGAGCAAAAATACCACATATTAACTGGTTCCAGCTTCACAAATAATTAGGTTTTACGCTTGTCTCTGTCATATATGATAGAAGACTGTTTCACTTTGGACTGTCTGAAATTATAGCAGGCATTTTATATACAAAAGCTTAACTGAGAAACTACATGCAGCAAATTAGTTCTACAAGTAATCGCTAGTTGCAGCTCTTAAAGATACAGTGCAGTGTTTTACTCCAGTAGGTGACAGGGAGCAAACGCTTTAGTTTCACAACCCACATCACAGCCAGGTTCACTGACTGCACTATCTAGTTTCTCTTTCCGTCTCTCACTTTTAGCATCTCACGTTCATCACGTCGCATTCTGATTTCTTTCACTTTCTTTTTTCTGCACCTCTCTCTCTCCTGCGCCGCTTTACTGAAACATGTGACATTCTGCAGCAGGTTAAGTCACCGGGGAGGCGAAGTATTCTGACAGAGAGGACGAGAACAAAGGGAAATAATGGTTTCATTTTTGCCCATTTTGTTCCTGGCCCTCATATCCAGATTCTCCATTTATAGCCATATTTAGAGAAGTGTGGTGGTCTCAGGTTTTAACAGAGAGTGTTTGGGCCAGCACCAGTCCTGTGTCCCTGGCCAATCATCTTACTGCAGAACCACAATCAATCATGCCGTTCTGGATTTATACTGTTGTTCAGCTTTAGAGCATCATTTGGTCTAGATTTAATTGTTGGATGTTGGATGTTTGGTATTTTCCTACATACCCTCCTTTATTTTCTTCTTGCTCCTCATTTAAAGTGGCAGCATTATTGTGCAGTGTGTTAATGTTTGTGGGTTAGGAGGTTACACCTCTAAGCAGGTCATCTGTGCTGTTGGACAAACACTTGCACGCCTTACACTCGAGGAAGAATCCGTTGGCTTCTCTGTTATCCAAGTAAAGCCTTGTCGTCAAGCAAAGCAGTTGGTACAGTTTCCTGCTGTTATAACAGCTGCTGGAAGTTGTGTGTATATGTGTGTGTCGTCTCTGGCATTTACAGCAGAACCTTTTTGTAGCCTCTGCAAACACACGTAATGACAGACAGGAAACAAATAGTTCAGTCTTCCTCCATTGACAGAGACACAATTCTTACATGAATGGCTTCATTTATCTGAGTTTTCTTATCTGTAAAATATAACTGTGTAGATATAGTAGTAACAAACACACACACACACAC
>NW_023340095.1:21520294-21538573 GCF_004916995.1 Morone saxatilis | reverse complement strand
TTGAAGAGACACAATCTCTTACATAATGGCTTCATTTATTCTGAGTTCTTATCTGTAAAATTACATAACTGGTAGATATAGTATAACAAACACACGCACACCCACACACACCACAACACACACACACACACACACCAAACCAAACCACAAGCACCTCAGGAGGTAAACCACAATCTGTCAACCAAAACAGCCACAGAGCTTTCACTTGGGCATCAAGAACTGGTTCTGAATCAGACCCAGTTCCTACTTTATGAGAAACTAGTTGAGAAAGTTTTTTTTTCGATTTTGCTAATCAATGATTGAAAAAACCTTATTTCAGTTTCACTCTGTCTAACCTGAAAAAGGGTTTCTCGTTGTGCCTGAACACCCAAAGATCAGGCATGTCCAGCTCCACAGGAAGGCAACATAAACAGCCAGTGTTCAACATTTAGATGGCAATATAGAGTATATATTTCTCTTTAGTTTACATTTTAACCAGACGTACAAAATAACAAAAGCTGTTTTTGGCATCCTATAGATGAGTTTTTTCTTGCTTTCAGCGTAACTGTGTTGATTTTCCTGTCATAAATTAGAATTGATAAAAATAATAATAATAGTACTCCATCAGCTCTGAATGATACCCAACCAACCCCACGTGCAGTGTTGTTAAAGGGGAGAGGAATGCAGAAGAGAAGGAGGAGGAGGAGGAATCTGTAAAGCAGGCTTACAGGACACCCTATAAAAGTGTGTGTAAACAGTGTATTCAGATCGATTTGGACAAAACAAGAGAGAGATGAAAGAGTGTAATGTGCACAGAGAGAACAGTTTCTTTCTGCATGAATGGTGACCTGGAAGCTGTATCCGCTGGGAGCAACCCTCTGGTCTCTGAATCAAGGGACACACACACACACACACACACACACACACGCACCCTGAAGGCGTATTCATTTAGGTTTACGAGGTAGTGGGCTGCTAAACAGAGCAGACCTGTGTTCTTTTGGAACGCTCCCGATGCTTTGGGCTACAGCACACACTCAAGGTGTGTGTCTGTCGGCCAGGGGGTCATGTTTTTCCATAAAGCCTGGTGCATTTTACTTTGACCTGAAGAAAGAACACAGAAAAAGAAAGTTGGCCCAGGCATTTTGACCAGAATATATATATCTTGATCTGAATATTATAAAACTTGCAGCATGGATTAATAAAGCTATTCAAAAGCGACCATCTCTTAACTTTATACATTCCAGTTTTCTTTGCAGAGGAGTGAGACAGCTCTAAGTCTGTTAGTTCATTGAGTATTCAGTGTCTTTACCTATCTCCTGGCTGCAGGTATGTGGGTCAATGCAAGCTTTGAATTCTTATGCGCTCCCCTCGCTGACTGGCTCTCCTCTTATTCTGCTTCTCCTCACCCTCTCACCGCCACTCTCACCATTGATAAGGCGTAAAGTAAAGACGTAGCGCGAGAAAGAGAGATACCGAGGTGTAGGGAGACCCAGCTGATAAACCCACCACCGGCGGCATATTGTGCAGTTTTATTAAGTCTGCCTGCTTTAGATTTTAGGCATTTAACCAAAGGGACTTCAAACCTCCATTGTATGGACTCATATGTGTGGCTGATAATAAATTAGGTACCAGTAACACATTAAGGGTGTGCGTAGTGCTTATATCTTTCTTTAGTCTGCAGCCAAACTACTGCAAGGAACCACTGAACTTAGAGGTGCAGATAGTACTTTGTTGCACCTATGCATCGATTTTAAATAATGCTGACTCAACCCACGGCCCTTGCCAAAAGATAAACTTCTCCAGTCCTCCAACTGTTCTGGGTGCAGCAGTTAAGTTCAGATGTTAAGATCTCTGCAGTCTTAATAATGAAAGACTTTGATGAAAGTGTTTGGTATCATAATCTAATCCTGTGGTTTTTCTCCCTTCTATTTGAACTGTTTCTAGTGTAAATGGTGTTATAGAGGACAGTGAAATAACCATCCTGGTTTAGTTGGGCTGTTTTTGAGCCTTGTGAATGAGGCTGGTCTGCTTACCAGTGCTCACTTTGACGTATCCCAGGCCTCGTACACCTTGAGGCTTTGACCCCAGAAGGACACTGACAGTTAGGTGGCACATCAGAGCAAATTTCCTGAAGACTGATGTAAATGAGATAATTATGGCTTAATTAGGCCACTTTTTTCAAAGTATATTCATAATGCTCTCTGATGTGATTATAAAACTTGCAGTATGCCTCAAAAATATTCAATACATTTAAAATATGTATAAACCCCAATTTCCCAGTCTGGAATATGGTTCTAATGGAAATGGAAACCTTCAGGACAGTTAAAGAGGCATTAAGACATCTGTGACATAAATGGAGTTGTATGAGGTATGCTACTCTCAGATTTATGCTCTGTCATGGTGGCTGATTAAGCTGTTGATTGTTATAAAATGCTCATGAACGCCATAAGGCAATGTCATCCATTCATTATACCCAAAGTCCCCATATTCCCATTTTTTAAAATTCACATAAGTCTTTGAACTAAACAATTGTTTTCTTTTCACAAGAACTTAGGAAGCATGTTAGTCACGTCCACCAAAAAGTATCAATATTCTAGGAGCGTGAGGAGCGCCACTCTGAAAACATAGTGTTTTATGGGTTTTTTATGACCTAGAACTCACCACAAACCACACTAAATATTTCTGTGTGCCAGTGCACTAATCATCTAGACCATTGCATTAAGTTAGCTTGAACATTTTTGAAATGAAAATATAGTGAAGACATCACACTAATGCTCTTAATCAGGCCAGTTGATGAACAAACCCTGGCTGGATTATTAGGGTCAAACCTCTCTAATACCTACTACATGACACTGAACACTTCAGATTCAGAATGGTACTAGGGAGGGGAACTGATGAGATTTTATTGATACCAATGCAATTATCGATTCTGCTTATTGATCCAATTCTTTATCTCCTTGATGGGTTTCTGATCAATTTTCGCACACAGGCCCGCACAGGTTTTCATTGTCAACAGAACAGAGTTTAGAAAAAGAGTAGAACAAAAGGCATGGAGGTGACTCAGGTGTGCAAAAGCTCCACTGTTTAACCGCTGTTTAATTTGGAACCAGTTCTCCATTCCCGTCATTGTACAGAGGTTGCAACCAACACTGTTGTCATTTTTCTTTGTGAAATGAAGGCACATTGACACACAAGTTTCCAGCAGCACACACGCATGAGTTTGACGTCATCGTTTTGCGGTGTGCAACTGTCATCGATTAAAGGAATTGATAAGCCTCGAGGTGTACTATTACGATGCATCAGGCAATTTGGAACCGGTTTTCAACTGGAACCAGTTCTTGACTCCCATCCCCAGGTGTAACCTTAGTTTTGAGTTTGTTTCTGCCCTCAGACTGAGCTTGTGATCGAGCCTGGTTTAATTCTCTGCGCTGACACTTGAGAAAGGTCTATTTCTGGCCTCACACATCACAAAGATCTGGCACCTATGGGACACCTACCAACTGCTCTGTCTATTTTAGATTCTCATCATTTAGCTGACATGCAGTTCTAGATAAACCCACGCTGTCCAGATAAACATCACTTCAAAAAAAGTAACAGTTAGCATGTCAAGGGTAAGCTTAAACCTCATGAAAAAAATTAGAGCAAAAGAGAAAAGAGGAAACCTTTTTTTGTCTTCACACACGTTTCCATGTCTCTATGATTTCTGTGTCTTTATTTTTGGAGTTCTCTTTTCTTCCTCTCAGCTACTTGGCCAGTACTCTCTGTAGCTGCTTGTTCCTTCTTCTGTCGCGTCTTTGATACACTCAGTTTCTCGTTTGTCTTCCCCAAACTGCCACCAACCTTGTTTTATGCTGGTAAAAGTGCAGATACACTTCTGTCACTGTAGCTTCAGATGAACTTTCAGCCATAGCCAAAGTTGTGTTGCTGTGTGTTTCTGTGTGCGTTTCCCTGGTTGACTCTCAGTAACAGTTTCCCTTGTTGGAAGATGCAGTTGAGTTAACCTCCAGGCCATCATTTAATTAGTTCTTCTCAGATGCAAGTTGCAACATAACTTGGCATCAGTATAAATAACATGATTATTAAGAATTTTTCTTAAGCAAATGCAGTTTCACTTTTCTCTTGTGCTTGATCCCTCTTTGTGTAAATGGAAATTGCCAACACTTTGCCCCATTCAGGCTGTATTTTCCTGTCTGCAATGGGAACAACGGAGGACACTTGAAATAGCTGTGTGGTGTCTCCCATTTATTTTTATTATCTTTCCATCCAGTCTCTGTTTTTATCAGTTTTAGTGTAACCATGTCTATATATATATCCTTCTCTTTCCCTGTTTTTACTCTGACCTTTTAATCTTGCCTTTGATTGTTTCCTGTCATTGTCTTTTTCAATTGTTACAATTAGATGTAGAGGAAGACAACTGAAAAAATAGAATAGATAGAAAAAAGGGTACAGTGACTCAACCTGATGTTTATGTTTGTTGACGTTGGTGCATTTCTTTTGTCGTTGCTGTGTCTCAGGCGCTGGTGCCCCAGAGAAAGGCAGGAAGACGGAGGACGACTTCTTTCTGTTTTCTCAGCAACAGGGGAAGGGCGGTGAGAGGAGAAAGATGCCCAAACCGGTTAGTACCTAACATGCTGGAGATGAATGGTTGATTTACAGCACCATCCCTGCGTACCTCTCATGTAGAGAGTTACTGCCTTGTACTGCTATTCTTTAATCCCACAAGGTTCTCCCACTTATTGGCTCCATTCCTCAGTGTCAGATTGCAGAATTTCAGGCAGTTGTTGCCATAAATTTCCAGTTATTAAATGTCCTTGAATTCCCTATTTTAGATAATTTCTGCTTTGCCAATCTCCATTCTCTGCAGCATCTGCAAAAATGTTTCTGGGTAAAGTTGGTGTTAGTCACCGCCTTCTCTAACCATAATGTTACATAAAATCCCTCATACTGCTGGCAAATATGTTTGTGTTGAATATTAAAGTATGTTGCATTAGCCATGCATTCACATTATTACCATGACAGCTGCTTACACACAATGTGAAGCCAGGTCTGCATGGAGACTGATGACCTTTACCA
This sequence comes from Morone saxatilis, assembly GCF_004916995.1. Lineage (NCBI taxonomy): Eukaryota > Metazoa > Chordata > Actinopteri > Moronidae > Morone > Morone saxatilis. The sequence goes on along the minus strand of NW_023340095.1, from coordinate 21,533,521 downwards.
CTGGGGGACACAGGGGACCTGTTAAAGCTGATCAGGAGCAACCAGAGTCTGCAGAAATCTTTGTTTCTGTTTTTTGTTTAGCAGCTTTAAACAAGCAGGGTTGTTCACACACAACCAACAGTTTTGTGTCACAGCTAGTTAACTTGATTGTTTACAGCGTTAAAGACAGAGTTCCTGCCGTAAAGATGGAGGCTAACAACATGAACTGGGACTTTTACAACCACACTTTTACTCATTGCACTCAAACAATACTCTCTGTTTCACCCTCATTGAATGGTACTCAGGAGGTTAATGTTTCTGGCTGAGAGGAGAGGTTGACTGCAAGTTCAGGATGGCTTTCAGGCACTGATAAGAAATAGGTAAGAAACAAATAGAAACGCGCCATTGTTCTTTATCCCTACAGTGCAGCCTACAATACCTGCTATATCTGTTCTTTTAAGTGAGCCCAGAGTCTGTCATCAGCTATGCCAGTCAGAAGAGTTTTGGGAAAACGCGAACACACACACTCACACAGTCGGTCACTTTGTGGAACTGTCCTGTCTATTGAAGAGCAAACACAAAGAGGGCTTTCTCTACTCTATTTTTGGACTGAAGGACAGTGGGAGCTTTCATGTTGCTCTAACACAAACACATGCAGACTGAGTTTGCACCGCAGCTTAAATAACGGGATTATAGTCTGAGGCCTGTGAAGCCATTTACTATATTACCTTTCCTATATTTAAACCTTGAAGGCAGCAATATAAACTCCAGGAGTCTTCTCAGTGATGGAACAGTTGAAGCCTCGGTCATAGTATTGTTTTGCTTTATGGTACGATCAATAAGTTAATGTCAAACGTTGTACTGATGTTTTAAAATGATGAAACGGTTACAGACATAAAGAAATATGTTTTAAATGCATGAATTAATTTTCAAATCAATTCCAAATGTTGTAATCATGATTAACTGATAAATAACATATGATTAATGGTAGCATAATTGTGAAATCACATGTATCAACCATTTGTTGTTCATGCATACATGATCAGTTTTTCTTTTCCTAACTAAATAACTGAAATTTTTCAGAAAAACAGATTTCCCAAATATGATCAAGTGCAATATTTCCAAATACATGATGACAGAGGGACTGACTTTATTTGATCATGTATCCTTTTCTTACCATACTGTATATGTAATATGGAATTCCATTAAACCTATTTAAGGTGCTCTTCTCCACTTAGGAAAGGTGTAAAATAGCAGCATCCAGAATTTAAGTATTAAAACCAATCTCAGTGTCAAGAAAAAGCTGTGTAAAATAATTTAAATACTTAACATTTTTGCCCCAACCTAAACTATATAGCAGTCTGACTGTTAACATTCACAGATGTCAAAATCAATTAAAACAACCTCAGTTTTGTTATTTAAGTACCCCAACGTCTGACTGTAAACCTATTCCAAATTCTCATGTCAACTAAAAATAGATTGATAGAGGTCACTGAAAACTATAGCACAGCTAGAAAGCTTGTAGTTGCAGGGCACTTACAATCCTGCCGTCTGTACGTGCTGGCTGCTTACACAGTTATCTACAGCCAGCCAGCAATTGTACCAAGCCCCTGGTTCATCAATCTCAGTAATGGGGAATTAGGCCACGCCTGATTCCTGGAAAGAGACCAGGGACATGTGATGGAAAAAAGTAGTGAGAGGATGGGAGCTGAAGAGAGAGATACAAGGTGACAGAAACACAGAGATGAGAACAGAGGGGAAACGATGAAACGGCAGAGAGAGAGAGATTGCATGAAGCCCTTTAAAGGTTGTGTTCAGTGCAGGTTGAGCCTGTGTCATAGATCAATGTCATAAACTGTTCTCAGCCATAAAGGAGCATATATATTATAGGAGTAATATAAAAGTCATTTAAACTGCTGTTACAGTTTTTTGACGACATGAAAAAATACTGTTCTGATGTAGAAAAATGAAAAGACTACATTCCTATTTAACATTTTGTGATGATGAAGTGATTTAGCTGTATTGACTCTGAGAAACATCAATGCATAGAAGTCACTGAATAGAATCAGAGAGGAACAGCTGGAAGAAGGACATAGTGGGAGATAAGAGACAGAGACTATGTGGATGGACGGACAGTTTACAAGGGTAAGCAAAAGAGAAAGTTAAAACGAATGGTTAAAGGATTATCGAAGCACACCGAAGGGAAGAAAAAAGGCAAACAAAGGGATGAAAGAGGATTTGGGAGAGGACTGAGTGACGGGCACTTTGTTCATATGCAGTCCAGAAAAACGACACCCAGGCCGCCCTCGAGGGGAACTCCCACTCCGGTTACATTAGGCTATACTTTGACATTAAGCCTAGCCGTAAACACATCAACCTTTTACTGCTTCATCTGTGCATTCTCCACCATGAAAACACTTAAATGTCACATTGGATTAAAAGCTGACGGGCCCCTGCAGGCACGCTTCGTAATAATTGAACAAGTAAGCTAGCTTGAAGACCAACAAAAGAACAAAATATAGGGACGAAAAACGCATGGACAGTTTCACAGGTCAGCCGAGTAAACCAGTAAACAAGAGCTATAAAGAGTCTGTGTTTTGTTGAGCCACTTAGAAACAGTCTGTTGTCTCCCTGAAAGGTGAGACAGGCTATAAGCTAGCTAGCCCCAGGCAGACCATTAAAAAGTGAATTTGGTCTGGACCGTAACCCTCCTCAAGGCCTAATTTAATGGTGTTTTTGTGTGTGTACATACACCCCTAACATAACATGGGTGTCCCCCGGTATTCACGTCTTTCATGTTGTTCAAAGGGGGGGTTGTACAAAAGGGGCTCTTTGTAAGCAGGCTAACCAGAAATGGAATGTTGCACGAACAGGAGGTGATTTAATCAACTTAACAAGAGGAAACACCATGAAACAATCTTATCTTTACCTCACATTTCACTGTGCTGGTCATGTATTGTTAATGTTATGCAACACTTAGGACTATGCCAGATAGGTGGCCAAAAGGGATTTTTTTTCTGGTTCTATCTTATTTTATATCAACCAACTGTAATAGAAAGCAGGAGATCTGGCTCTCACCTTCTTCCACCTTCAGGGGGTCACATGAATGTATGACTCTTTGCCTCCTGTGGAATCACTTGACCATTTTGTTTGGGTTTCAAGGTTTAGTTATAAGCCCCCAATCAGGAAAGTACCTCTACTGCACAATTAAACACAACACAAATGTTTTTCCTCTTTATTTTAAACCCCCCTTTTTCCTGTAATTCAAGTCAGCAGCAGTAGTAGCAGTACAGAGAGGTTAAAGGGCAAGGTGAGGTACAGAGCAACACCTGTGAAACTGATACAGATTCATTATCAGGCTGAGCAGCACTTTCAGCTTTCATAGACATATAAGGAACACAAACAGTTACAGTAAATGTCCGTTTTTCCATTTTGTCCAAGGTCTGAAAGTATCAAACACATTTTATTGTTTTGTTAAGAGGACGACAGAGAGAATTATACGGACATTAGGTCTTCCTCAAGGTCACGAGCAACAATTAGTACTGTGTTATTCGAAACCAAATCGAGACATGATATGCAGAACTATTCATGTTTGTTTTATCCATCCTAGTGTACCAGTAAGCTTGGCCATGGACAGCAAGTCAACAAACAGTACAATGTCTGACAGTTGCAGAAGGATTATAAAGGAAAGTAGTATTCCTGTGTTCAAATGGTCACAATGAAGATTTTCATTTAGAACTTGGCATGTACACTACAAACTAGTGTCAAACCTTCGTGTCTTCTGAACTCATTTAAAAGCAAAAGTGTTGTTAGCTGCCACACTCAGAAGTAGAGTGAAAAGCTGGCCCTCATAGCGAGTACAGAGACAGAGATAGTCGATCAAAAGGGGATAAGGGTGCACATCTAAGGTCAGTCTCTCTTTGAAGGCATTCAGAGTGTTGCACCTGTTGAAACACACGAGAAGTAGTTGCAAAGTTAAAGCTTGATAGAGAAGTTCAAACCCTGCTTGCTTTTACACCTTTAACGAACCGCTGCTTGAAGTGGGTGTTTGTGTCGGATTATGGGTTTCAGAAAGTTCTGGAAGTTGTAGGATGCAGCCTCTCCAGTAATAATGTCGGGAATGTACGGGGGGAGGATATTTCAGACAAACGACAAGAACAGAACAAACAAAGGACAAATATTTTGTTTGTTTTTTTTAATGTTATTTGATGGTGAATGCTGTTGCCCTTTTTATAATATCCAACAGTGCACTAGCATTGAATGACAGAACATGTAATCATCCACGTAGTTGGCATGAATAAACATTGGAAATACATGGGGAGACTGTTGGTCAGATTATTATTGTAAGAGCATTTTTTAATCTTTTTCTTTTGTCACACAGCGAGGGGAAAAATAGATTTTCTCCTCAATGCTTTATAGTCTGGCAGTGTTTTCTAGTTTATTAAAGTGATTTTCTACATAAGCAATCTCAGAATGTCTGTTGTTTTGGGACTTCCGGTTTAGCCCGTTTATATATATATATATACGTGTGTATATGTCGTGTTGGGCTGGATGGCGAACTCCAGCTCAGCGTCCATGGTGGTGACGCGCACATTGATCTGCAGAAAAGAAGAAAATGAAACTAAATGAATGGACCAATAAACAATATATAAATTAGGTTTACGATTCGAAAACCTCATCCAGTTGAAGGTGTGCTTGTGATTTATATAGTCCGAATCTTTGAACTAAAAGTGTTCTTCCTTCCTTCCTGGTTTTGTTGTTGTGATTCTCACTGTAAAAGTCTGCTACAGTCTGTTACTTCATCCACTTGTGACATAACCTCATATTTCCAGCTTTTGAATATTTAAAAATCTAATATTTATTGTAAAGTTAAAAAATCTAAAAGCATAATGTAGCAAGAAAACATGACACAGTAGTGGCACACACACACAGGCAGAGCAGATTGAAAAACTCAAAACATTTGAAAAGAAAAGGAATATAGATGTAAGAGAGGAATGGTAAAAAAAAAAAATGCTAACAACAAAACCTGCAAAAGAAATGACATGAAAATGCTTCAGACAGTGTGAAAGAACAAACAAACACAATCTGAGGCAACGGTTTAGCAAATAAGAAGCAAGAAAGGAGTAAAGCTGATGAACCACTGTGACCCTCTGCTGGTGGGACAGCCTGTGCCAGCTGTGTGTGTGTGTCCTCCAATCAGACTTCTATAAATATTCCTCACACTTGGTGAACACACACGCACACAAACACCCTCTGTGTTCCAGCCAGTTACCATGTAAGGCGCCGGCTGTTTACGCTGCTCATCCCCTCTGCCAGGAAGCAGCAGAGAGGAAGCTGCTTTCACTTCACTCTAATGAGGGGGAACTTATTAGGAAGTCCACTTAGCAGTTCCAGCAGCCTAACCTCAACATCGCTACTATAATTAAGTTCCCACGCATACATTTTTAATATTAAAATCAAGTATATCTGAGAGATGAAAGGAGATAAAGACGGCCATGCACAATGATCACCGCTCTTAGATGCATTTATACTGGCCCTCAGGGTCCACAGGACATCTGCACTCCAGCATGAAAGAGTGAAAGCACAACCATTTGGGTCATTTCCTTGGCAAGTCAGTAAATGAGGGCCAATCGGAGGGATTGTTCGTCAAGCAGATGAGAGAAAAAAACCACAAGTGACTAGATGAAAGAATGAATCAATCAAGTGTAAGAGGATGGTGAATATTGCACCCCGTCTGCTGCTAACTCAACTTCTTCTCAATTTACTGTTTCCTAAATGTGTACTTTTATACCCATTTCCTATTTCCAAACTAATTTACAGCTTTAGAATCTCTTCTTCAAACACGTTTTTCATTGAGATATTGGCTTTTCTGATGATGCTGTGAAATAGTGTTGGATTATGGGAGTTGTTGTCTACATATCACCATTGCCGATGGAAATGTGACGTGACTCAAGCAGACATTGCATTAGCGGGTGAGGTATGTTAAGTCACGCTTGTCGACTCCTCGCACTCTCTGCCGTGTTACCCGCAAGTTAGAGCGACTAGAGGCAAGTAGATGTATGTTACCTTAATAAAATTACAGATTTCTCTGTGATTTACGTTGTTGAAACATCTCGGGGATGATGTAAAGTACACAATATAGAAGAAGTATAGTAGTGTAGTGTTTTTAACTTTTAATGTGAAAATGCTATGTTTAAATCACTCTTTTTCTTATTTAGTTAAAACTGCATCTGCACCCTATCTCTATTGATTTTATCTTGTGCAAAATCTAAACTCAAATATAGGCGCATATATTTGAATTATTCATAAATGTTTTAATGCCACAGGGAAGGCAGCAGTGAGGTGCTGTGAATCCACAGCTGCAAAAATAAGACAACTGTTTGAAGAAGAAAGCCAGTACAGAACAGGATTCTGGGAGTTGCATGCAGTCAGGTGTGACTTTCACAGCCAAATATGAGCATCTGGAAACTTTATTTAGGGCTGCTGCCACATCGACACATGAAATGTACGTGTGTGTGTGTATGCGTGTGTGTCTGTCGCAGCATTACATCTTAAGACCACCGGGCTTCAAACCAGCAGCAGAGCTAGGGGAGACCAATCCAGTGTCTCACAGTAATCCCTCTGGGCCCTGGTCAGAGTGCTGAACTCACACACACTGCGCACACAATGCAATCACACTTTGGTCTGTGTGTGTGTGTGTGAGTATTCCTATCTCATTGGAGGCATAATACATTAGACTGTGCTGTGGTGTTCTGTGCTGCAGTAAGAAACCCAGCTGCAGTGAAACCAACTGACACTGTCCTCAAGTAACCCTGACAGAGAGCGAGAGAGAGAGAGAGAGGAGAGTAGAGAGAGAGAGAACATAAGAAATGGGTAACAATAGCTACAGTAAAAACTTGTAACCTGCCTCAGGGATGAAACTGCTGCATCAGTAGGGTGTGTGTGTGTGTTTATTTGTAAGTGTGTGTCTGTGTGAGAGAGAATAAGAGAGAAGGAGAGAGGGAGAGAGAGAGAAAGGAGACAAAGACAGCCAGACAGATAACGCTGGAGGTGAACAGAGTGCATCAGACGAATAGACAGCTCAACTGACCTGAAAAATATAGACAACACACACACGTGCGCTAACCATGCTTTGCAGACAAAAGAAGAGCCACTCTACCCCCAACCGTGCCCTCTGTACACACACACATTTTAACAACATCTAACAGACAAAGGATATGAACAAAGGCTTTTATTTTTACTTGATAAATGACTTTTCGACTAGTCACTTATGAAAATCGCAGCCAATTAACTTGCTATCAGTCAACTAAATGATTAATTGAGAGGAGTTCTGACCTAAATTCCTTTCTTTCAGATGATTAAATAAATCCATTATACATCCACCTTACTGTAGTTGGACATCACTTTAAGATATTCATACTGCTGGTGTCCATTGGAACCTGTGTGTTGTTAAAGCATGCCTGTTCTTGTTTGCCTGCTTATGGAAATCAAATGTCCAAAGAGGGATAAAAAGATTTGACTGTCAGTGTGTGTTTTAAGTGTGTGTTCTAAATTTGTTCAGCTCCATATGAAGAAGAGTTGTGTTTGTGCTGTATGGGAACGCAACCATATGGCGGTGGTGGTGGTGTGTTTGCGTGCTGAAGCGGGACAGACATCTGTGTGTACGTATGGAAGCGCAGCCATATGGTGGCTTTACATGCGGGTACAATATGCACACACAATATGGCATTTTTCCGTGAGCACATCGTTGCATCATGTGTCTCTGTGCTCGAGCTGATAAAGTCTCCATAGCAACGCCCTTGTAGCTGATTTTAATGTAATTTCCTACAAAGCCCTGTGGGCTTCCTAAAGAGGGATTTACCACTTGACAGGGTGACCTAGAGAGGATTGACCCCTCTTGAGGTGAGATACAGGCGGAACAGTTCAACAGGGAGACAACAGCAAAACAGTGAAACTGCAGTTAGATTTGTTTGGCTGCAAGTAATGTTTGTTTTAATTATTTTAATTTTTTAAAGGTGGTTTAAAGGTTTTAGATTTATTGATTAATCTTTTAAATCATGATTTACCAGAGCCTAATGTGAAATTGCTTGTTTTGTCCGACCAAGAGTCCAGAACCCATATATATATACATATATATACATATATATGTATATATATATATTCAATCTACAGTGTGAACAAATTGACATACAAGACATCTAAGATATTGCCACCACAAGAAATGATATCTTTAATATTTTACTCTCTATAAAAGTAGCATCAAAGCTTACAGAACACAATCTCTGTACGGGAGAATATATGCTTATAGTATTCTTAATATTAATATACACACCGTTAACAATAAATCCCCACTAAAACCTAGACTTGCTTTTTTATTAAGGATGGATTAGATGAGGGAGAAAGAAACAATATACCAATTGGGAAACGCACAATTCTGCGCTGAGGTGAATAACATGAATTTCCTTTGTGCACAGCAGGAAGAGGTACCCTTCTAATGTAGTCTGCTATTGTCTGTGAGGGGAATTGTTTTAAGTGTGAGTGTGTATTGGAGCCTTTGTCTGTGCCTGCAGACATTTGGACATGAGTGTTTGTGTGTTTCTGTATGTGTGTGTGTGTGTGTGTGTGTGTGTGAGTGTGAGAGAGGCTGCTGGAGCACAAAGATACAGACACAGAAAGAGAGCACCATGTCTTCTAGCTGATAGCAACAAAACGTTAGATAGATAAAGCAGGCGGCCTCAGCCTCTGCTAACCACAATCCTTTCCTTTACTGTTGACTAACTGCTTCTGTTATAAAGCTTTTTAGTCATGAGACATATTACATGTCATTCTGTCTTACACGTGTGTAAATAATTGTACCATAAAGGTATTATTCCTTGCAGTACTAAACAAGTAATAAAGTAGTTATTTTAGTAATGATCACTGCTCGCCTCCATGTATCCTACTTTTATCAGCTCTGCTGCCAGTGCAGCTACTACTACTACAAATACTGCCAAGCCCTTAAATACAACACAGGCCACCAGCAAAAATATATCAGCCAGAAATTCTCCACAGTGGTGGTATATGAAGCCTGGCCGATCATGGGCCACAAATCCCCACTGAAAAATACATTCCCTTTGTTGGAGCTGAGTTCAGGCTGCTTGCTGCATGATGTGAATTGTAAAATATTGATCATAAAAATCTTGGCTGGATAAAACAATGGAAGGTTTTAAGGACTAACGGTTTTCTCGTCCTTATTGAGATCCTGAACATCAAATTCATTTGTGAATTTAGTGAAAGCAATTTGTTTCTTCACTTCGGCTCAGGGTTTACAGAGCGGGACCACAAGCACTGTTGGTTTGTTTTAAACACTCAATCAGCGGCAGACGGATAAGCTCACACACACTGTTGAGAGGGAGGTTCAGTGTTTAAAATGCTGGGAGCTCTGGCAAATATTTGGATGACATTAGGTTTCTGACTCTTCAAGGCATACAGCAAACCCACAACAGTGACTGCTGCAAACCCACAACAGTGACTGCTACAACCACACAGCATATTACACTAATGCTAAAAAACCAGCACCTACTACAGAGGTGGGGTGAGAGCCAATGAGCGCTGTTCATTGTTATGCAAACCATCAACACCACTGACTCAATCAATAAACACCAAATACAATATTATTCCACACATTAAGTGTGGGTGGATGAACTTCAAATTAGCTTTTAATCACTTCATCCTGGTTGTGACTGAGAGGGCATCAATTCAACACCTGAAGTGATACATACTATATGTAAATATCTAGATCAGCATATCTGTTGGCTGATAAGTAACAAACAATTGCAGAACTGTAAAATGGCTTCTTTAATTCTTTAATAACCAATTTCAAAGGGATCCTCATCAAAAATGTTTATGTGCTGATGTTAAAACAATCCCAATTATTGATAATATAATGTTGGCCTACAGAATCCCGTGTTGGTCTGGCTATAATGTTTCAGTCCCTCCAGGAAGTTGCGATGTTGACACAATCTGCCATTGTCACAACAGTTAACACAATTCAACCAATCCCTGCGACCTTGCAATTGTGTCCAATCAATGCAACTTTTCCACAAATTTGACTAATCATCGTAGTTTCCTGCGCAAAAAGTTGAGCCATATGTCACTAAACTAACTTTCCTTATCCTAGCTGTGAAGATGTGGTCCATGCAGACATGGGGCAAAGTCTCACATCGCATAAATGACTATAAACTGTAAATAGGAAAGCTTTAATGAGCCACACAGCTATACCCTGTCGTGCAGCTTCTATAACCAATAGTAGAAATATTTTTGTCCATGTTACAAAATATTATTTTAATGAAGCGACATGAGATGTATGAGATGATATTGTTATAGTATCAGTGGTATGTACTAATTCTAGCTGCGGAACTTGTGATTTCTATACACAGCTTGTAGCCAAATCTTTGCTCATGAGGCTCTGGGAGAAAAGCGTGCATGTCTGTCTCCATTTAGCTGGCTGTGTTTACCAGCATCCTCTATGCCTCCATGTAATTCATAACAAGTAGTGACAGCCAAATAGTAGGCTAGTGTGTACAGGCAGAGGCCGCCCACGCAATGCAGCCCACCTGTTGACTGTGTTTGTGTGTGTGCGAGAGACTCAGACAGCCATAATTAAAAGCTGTTGGTAGCTAAGCTGGTTAACAGAGGCTTTAAAGCCAACCAGGGCCACACTGCCTTCTTCACCTTTTCTCTTCTCTCTTTCCAATCATCTACTTCACATCTCCTCTCTGACACTCTTTTTATCTTCACCCCCACTCCTTTATGTGTCCTACTACTACTCTGTCTCTCTTCACCTCTCCTCTTTTCCACTCTTGTTCTCTCCAAAACCACTTTTCCACTCCACGTTTCTATTGTCTTTATCTCCTGGCGTATACAGTAATGTGAGTATTTATCAGTCCTGCTTTCGGCTTGTTCATGAAGGCTGTTTGTATTTTCATAATCAAAGAGAGGCATCAAGGACGTATAAGAGAAGACTTATCCACTAACACTGTGTCACACCACGCAGTCCACCCAATCCTGTGCTGATGCTTTTCAAAGCATGGAAATTAAACAAGAATCTGTGGGCTGATATGGATTGCTGTAGGAGTTAGCATGCAGACACAGCTTTGCTTTCAGCTATGCAGAAAAATAAATACACCTCTAAGCAAGAAAGATAAGCAGCACAAAGAATAATACTAAAACTCATGTGCCTTCTCTTTTACTCCAATTATTTGTCTTGAACTTTTTATGCCTATCAAGCAGTGTCGCCACAACAAACAATTATTTCCATTATTGATTTATCATGGGTTTTTTATCGGTTGTTTCGTCTCTGAAGTTCCCATAGTTCAATGTTCTCAAATTGTCCCAAAATAAAGATATTCCATTTAAAATGATATGAAACAGAGAAGAGCAGCAAATCCCCACATATGAGAGAATGTGTGTTTGTTTTTGCTGAATGAATTAACTGATTCAATTCATCCAAAAGACCAATTAACTAAGCACTAAATTGCCTTGGCTACACGTGTTTGGTGACTGTATTTATTATGGTATGCAAACAACATGGCCAAAAATATGTGGACACCGAAACGTGGAACCTGGCTGCAGGGATTTGCTTCCATTCAGACAGAAGAGCCTTAGTGAGATCATCCACTGATCACAGTCGCTGTTCCAGTTCATCCTAATGGTGTTGGATGGGGTTAAGGTCATGTCAAGGCCAGTCAGGTTCTTCTGCACCAAAATGGAAAACCCTTTTTTTAGAGGCCTCTGTCTTGTATTGTACAATATTATTTTATGTTGTAGCATTAAGATGGAATGGATTAGATGGAACTAATGGGACTAGCCCAAACCATGATAATCATCCTCAGATGAAATGTAGGCTGTCCACATACTTTTGGCCATGTATTTCAGTCAATCACTATGTTATAAATCATACTGAGTGCAGCGTTAGAGGTAAATGTTCATGTTTCATCCCGATGCTTTAGCGATACAGCTTTTTTAGTACATTCCAATAAAGCAGTGAGTGAAGGCAGCGGAGGTTAGGGAGAGGGGGTGGGAGGATTGGTGAACTTCACACCCTCCCTCTAATTAGATTTAGTGACTTGGATAATTCCCATTATATAAATGAAAATGGCCCTCTGAAATATTTAAAGCCTCCAGCACAGGCTTGCTGCCCCCCCCTCCACCAGCCCCCAGTCCCCAGGGACACCATCACCAGGAGGGGCAACATGTGCAAAACGCAGCGATAAATCAATAATGTACGATGTCCCACCACATCTCACACCCTGGATTAACATGCACGCCTATTCACACACACACACACACACACACACACACAAACTGTAAGCCTGAAAAACATGTTTTCTGCTCAAGCTGGCAGATACAGATATAATGATAAAATAAATATGTATCAACACATGTGTCCTTTATTTGTACAGACGCAAACACACACACACACACACAATGCCGCTGGGGAAACGCATACACTCACCAAAACATATGGGAAATCAATACATCTTTAAAAAAGGATTCTCGAACAACATTTAACCCCCAGGGTGTATGTTCTTGGATGAGGAGAATGTTTTTTACTCTATTGTCTCCATGTTTGGTCTTTATCTTTCCATGTCTCCTTTCTTTGTCCTCAACCCTTCTCATAAGGGTTAACTGCAATTGTAAAAGGGTCAGTCTGCTTCCAACTTAAACCCCTTTCAGACGTGCACTCCTTTACATTAATCTGATGGTCTTTTAAAATGTCACTTTAACATTACTTGGTCACTTTATCATTAAAGTCCCAATGGTAATCTTAGTAGGTCGGATGTCCGTATTACTTTCAACACCGCAGCAGTCTGGACTGAATGCTGTCAGATTAAAGGCTGCAGCAGTAAAACATGCAGAAAGAGAGATTAAATGCACATCTTATGCCACCTTCTAAGATTACTGTAATAAAGCTCAATCATCATCTCTTACACGCTAATCTCTATAGACAAATATCTGCAAGGGACCAAGATTTTGGCATCAGAAGCACTCTGGTTTCTGTTTGTAGCCCATCGGCAATCGTCTGTTGACCATTTAGCTTTTTATTAGCTTTTATTTAAAGGCATCTGCATTCATACCAGATATCTGTTTATAGACCTTAGCTGAAATGTGGGGGGACACGGGACATGGGGGACATCCATGTTACATATATATACATATATATCTATATATATATATATATATATAGATATATATGGAGTTCGCCAT
>NW_023340095.1:21506045-21520269 GCF_004916995.1 Morone saxatilis | reverse complement strand
CAAACACGACATAATAACACGTTATATATATATATATAAGGGCTAAAAAACCGGAATCCCAAAACAACAGACATTACTTGAGATTGCTTTATGTAGAAAATCACTTTAATAAACCAGAAAAAACACTGCCCAGACTATAAAGCATTGAGGAGAAAAGTCTATTTTTCCCCTCGCTGTGTGACAAAGAAAAGATTAAAAAATGCTCTTACAATAATAATCTGACCACAGTCTCCCCCATGTATTTCCAATGTTTATTCATGCCAACTCGTGGATGATTACATGTTCTGTCATTCAATGCTAGTGCACTGTTGGATATTATAAAAAAGGGCAACAAGCATTCACATCAAATAACATTAAAAAAAACAAACAAAATATTTGTCCTTTGTTGGTTCTGTTCTTGTCGTTTGTCTGAAATATCCTCTCCCCCCGTAACATTCCCGGACATTATTACTGGAGAGGCTGCATCCTACAACTTCCCCAGAACTTTCAATGAAACCCATAATCCGAAAAACAAAAAACAAACAACCCACTTCCAAGAACAGCGGTTCGTTAAAGGTGTTAAAAGCAAGCAGGGTTTGAACTTCTCCTATCAAGCTTTACTTTGCAACTACTTCTCGTTGTTTCAACAGGTGCAGACACTCCTGAATGCCTCCAAAGAGAGACTGACCTTAGATGTGCACCCTTATCCCCTTTTGATCGACTATCTCTGTCGTCTTCTGTACTCGCTATGAGGGCCAGCTTTTCATCTAAATTCTGAGTGTGGCCAAGCTAACAACACTTTTTGCTTTTAAATGAGTTCAGAAACACGAAGGTTTGAACACTAGTTTTGTAGTGTACATGCCAAAGTTCTAAATGAAATCTTCATTGTGACCATTTGAACACAGGAAATAATCTACTTTCCTTTTTTTTTATAATCCTTCTGCAACTGAGTCCAGACATTGTACCTGTTTGTGACTTGCTGTCCCATGGCCAAGCCTTACTGGTACAATAGGCGAATGGATAACGACAGGCAAACAGCTGTTTGACCAGGTAAGACACACACACACACACACACACACACACACACACACACACACACACACATATATAGATACATGTTTTTTGACAAAAGCTTCCATAGCAGAGAAAAGGCCAAAACTACATCTATCACTGGATGGAAGTAGAGCGTCAGAACTCGACATCAGAGGGAACTGGGTGACCTGCTGGAAGAATCACATTGTTTGTTATCCATTACTAATGAAAAGCAATGCTGAAAGTGAACTTGTGTGTGTGTGTGTGCCAGTTGGTGCTTGGCTGGGTTTGGGTTGGTACTGGTTCTGTACAAAGATGACACACAGAGTGCTCTTTGTCTCAGCTGGGAGCGTTTAGGAGACAGTGGATGTAAGTGTTGGGTGGATGGTGTGGGTCTGTGTGTGAATGTGTGTCTGGGAAGTAAAAGGGCAGCTTTCAGCATTGTTTCATGTCAGGCTCTGAGGTTTGCCGGGGGTTGTCGTGACATAGAGGGAGGAAGACAGAATGAAAGAGACCATCTCTGTTTTCTGTTTTTTGTTGTTGCTCTTTTGCCTGTCTTCTGCTTTATAGTATGACATCAAATCACAGAATAGCTTTTAAGGCTGTACTGGACTGTATTTCTGTAACAATATGTCTGTCTTGTCAGATTAAATCATGAGGGGAGGGAGTGTATGTGGTTTAAAAACCCTAGACTATTTCTATTCTGTAAACTAGAGGGAGTGTTCACTTTGCTAGGTCAAATTTAGCCCGCTTATGTTCATGATCAGTAATCAGATTACCTTTTCAATTAGTTGTGTTTTAAAGTGAGCTTGCCAACTTTAGCACATTTCTGAATGATGGTCCTAGCACTCTCCAAACCTCACCTAACGCTAATGAAAACTAGCATTAAGGTAATTATGAAGCTTAAGTGCCCATTTCAACTCCTTACCATGTGTTAGCTTACTTTAGCGAAGTGGCACAGACCTTAATTTATTTCTGACAAAATGAATAACATTATCAAAACAAGCATTTTCAACAGCAGCAACAGCCGTTATAGTGGAAATGCTTCAAACTGTTCGAGCTGTATCTGTCCGGAGGATGGTTAAAGAGGGTCACTCACCTCCAAGTGTGTGTGGACTTATGGGGGATCGGCCACTCCACGACTGATGTATCAGACATAATGCCTCTGGCAGGTTCTTTGTTTTTCTTTTTACTTAATTAGCTAAAAATTCCATCTCAGTAGTTATCAATGTTTAAAAGCTTTTTGTTTGATGGTGGGTGGGTGATGGTATAACATTATTAATCATTTTATGCCATAACTGACCATCAAATAAGAATCAAGAACCTTTAATTATACAAAGAACTGCAACAAGTACCCAAAGAACTGTCCACTAGAAGAATAAATAATAAGAATAAAAATAAATTGATAAGTTAATTGACAGAAAATGTGACTTCTCTAAAATGTGAGGATTAAACAAGCAAGACATCATCCTGGGCACTGGGAGCTAGTAATTTCTCTCTTCATTTTATAGACTGAATGATTTATTAATCAACTGGAAAAAGAATCAACGGATCAACAGCTAGTGGAAATGATCATTAGTTGCAGTCCCTAATCCCAACCAGACTGGGCTTGAGGAAAGAGAAGAGTGAGTGGGCCCACTGACTACTAAGAGAGAATGGAGAGGAGAGCTGACAGGTGTAGAAGTAATGATAGACCTCAGTGGTGGATGACGCTGTCAAGTTTCACATGTCCATCATCAGCTAAAAATAGATTTAGATTAATAACACCCAAATAGACACAGAATGATTTCCAGCATGAGCAAAACACACAAATGGCTCCTGTTAAAATGATGTGACGTGTTTGGGAGGTCACAAGTTTACGAGAACAGACTGAATGCAGCAAGCAAAGAAGTGAGATGGGATACATTACTGATGCTGGACGTGATCCCAACGCCTCAGTATACGTATTGAAAACCGATCGGCTTCAGCCTGTAATATTTCTTCCTCAGCCTGCACTGTGTAGTGTTGTGCGTCTGTTGTGATCGTCCAGCTGCTGTGTGTCGAGGTCACATACAGTCCAACAGCGAATGAGTCCTGTGATAATGAGTCGTGCAAGAAGCAGCCTTCAGTTGTCCTGAAAGCGGTTTCATTTTGAAATGGTGCAGATTCACATGAATGAAGAGAGAGGGCTCCATTGATAAAGAGGCTGTCCTGCTAAATATAAACACCCTTACGCTACCTCAAACACACACTCACACACAAAGATAAAAGGCCTTAGAGAGGTAGGAAAGCTTTATAATCAAACTAACACAAACATGTAAGCCTGCATATGAACATGAACACTCTGAAATCACACACCCTTTTAAAGTGTTTTCATCTCGTTACTTTCATAGGAGATGAAAACACTTGTCCCTTTTATGTTTTCCTTATTTCCTCTTTTCTCTTCCTCCTATTATTCCTTCTCTCTCTCAACCCGGCGTTTCCCAAATTAGTTATCCGCATTCTGAGGTTTCACTTCTAAATCTGCATGCAGAGCGCTCAGCATCCGCATAGCTGTCTCTGCATACTGCATTCCCAGCCCCACTGGAGGCCCTGTGTGTGTGTGTGTGTGTGTGTGTGTGTGTTTGTTTTTGGATGGGTGTTTGAGTGTGGTTTTGCATTTGTTTATGTCTGTGATTATTGGACACATATAGGTATTAATGTGTTTAGGGGAGCATGTCCTTGTGTGAGAGAGAGTTAGTTATATGGCAGTGAGTGCTGCTGTATTGACTGTGTAAATCACATTAGAGTCTGAGTAAGCGTTCACATCCCCTCAGGGTCTCTCTCTCTCTCTCTCTCTCTCTTTGTGAATGACAAAGCATGTGAGCATGTTTGAGAGGATACGGAGGGAAAACTAAGCTAAAAGTGAGGGGAAAAGAGAAAGGAAAAGAGAAAGGAAGAGAGAGAATGGAAGAAGCAACATAAAACTGTTAACATGCAGTTCTAGAGAAGTTTTCCCAGGAGATGGGATCTCCTACTGTTGTTAGTCTGTATGAACGTGTGTGCATTTTTTATGGCAACATCAATAAATCAGAGATAACTAAATCTAAATTTAAACGCACTTATGGCCAAAAGTAAGTGAAAAACTGCGTTGTCATAATTTTATGCACAATTGGGCTAAGCCCTTTAGTTGCAATGAAGCGAAATGCAACAGTATATACAGTGATATTTTAGTGTGCTTTCAAATTCGTGGTTACAGTTTGGGACATGACGACGCTCCCATGCACAAAGCCAGATCCATAAAGAAATGGTTTTCCCAGTTTGGTGTGAAAGAAGCTGACTGGCCTGCACAGATCTCTGACCTCAGCACTATCTAACACCTGTAGGATGATCACACACTGTGAGCCAGACCATATCACCTTATCATTTGTGAATGAGTCCTTCAGCTCCTCTGAGTGATCGATGGGAGCTGAACCCCACCTGAGGGCCGATTGCTTTTCAGAGTAATAGGATGATCCTATAACGTAGACTACTATGTAAAATACAATCCAGAAACATCTCACTTTGGTAATAACATTAAGATCCAAACATGGTAAGATGTATGTTGCGCCTGTCGCCAACATACAGAATGTCCAATATAAATAAAACGCTCAATACCATTTTCAGTTACATTGTATTACTTAAGTGATAGCCTATATATGCACACATGCTGATCATGGGTCAAAATGTGCCGTTTGGGAGTGGAAGGAGCCAACTCTTATTGCTGAGCTGAGCCAAATGATCTGGGTCACTAAAAAGAGCTGGAATTCCCATCACTAGCTGGACCTCACTAATGCTCTGTGTGTCTGAACGGGAGCAAATCCCTGCAGCCAGGTTCAGAAATCTGGTGGAAAGTCTTCCAGGAAGAGTGGAGCATGGAGTGGGTTCTGGAATTAAATGTTCTGCAATCACTGCTGTCCATATACATTGTCCTGGTTTTCACATCCATTTGGCAGTGTGCGTGATGTTCTTCTCCTTTGATTTGGTGTAATATTCAGCCTTTGTGTGTGTATAAAACCAACATTGAGATGATGAACTGCCTTTATCTCATGTCGCAGGTACTGAGCGTTGCAACTGTGGTTTCCCTCACTAGATTTCCAATGATTATCTGTCCACACAGTTTTCAAATTAAGCAGAAAACAAAGTCTCTGTTCTACTGAGGTTATCTGTAGAAAACCCCACTAGAAATGTTCTATTGGAGCCTTTAGCAAAGCTTGTCTGGTACCAGCTGTAAACTGCTTAAAATAAACATAATTTGTATGGTTTCAGGTGGTGAAGACAGTGGGTCTGAGGGAGGTCTGGTTCTTTGGCCTGCAGTACACAGACAGCAAAGGCTATGTCACGTGGCTCAAGCTCAACAAGAAGGTGAGAGACCCTAAACACAACCACTCTTTCTGCCCATGTGACCAATCTCTTTATTTCTGATTTTATCATTTATGCATATAAACTAATTCCCTGCAGCTTGAAATTATGAAAGCCTATAAACAGTCATCCTCCTGTGGTTAAGACTTTATCATGCTAGAAAGCCCTAGAAATAAACTTGTGTGTATAATCTTACTTTATTATTCTGTTTGGTATGAGCTGAGTGCCTAAAAACAGCATCAGTAAAATGCATTTATGCCTCTTTAAACTTGTTTTTAAAGGGACACAGTTTAATTTCCTCAGTACTTATTTATATGTTTACATACTGTAAAGACATGTGAAGGCAGGGGGTGACTAATGAAATGTTGTGTGTGGGTGTTCTCTGCAGGTGACCCAGCAGGATGTGAAAAAGGAGAATCCTCTGCAGTTTAAGTTCAGAGCAAAGTTCTTCCCAGAGGATGTTTCTGAGGAACTCATCCAGGAGATAACACAGAAACTCTTCTTCCTGCAGGTACTGTACGATGAAGAGATTACTGAGCCTGCCAAGATTTTTTATGGTGGTGAGGTTGATCAAAATGATAATGACACAATTGTACACATTGTGCTGTGATTTAAAGCTGGTAATCAAAGCTAGAATTCCTATATTCAGGTGATTATACATAATGAAAACATACCTATGAGTATTATATTCCATGCTTCTGCCAGTAGATTTCTCCTAAATGTTTACACACTGGACCTTTAATGTTGGGGAAAGTTGTCTTTTTTTCTAAACAGAATCTAGAAAACAGCTTTTTTTGGTTTAAATTTGTCAAATAAAAGAAAAGTGAAAATGTATAGTCTCTAATCATAAAGCTATTGATGTCTGATCCAAATTATCTCAAAATATAACCAACATAATGACAGATGTGACTGCTGCTTCCTGTAGTATCTCTATGATTTGTTTACCCTCCCTGCAGGTGAAGGAGGCCATTCTGAATGATGAGAACTACTGCCCCCCAGAGACAGCCGTGCTGGTGGCCTCCTACGCTGTCCAGGCCAAGTATGGAGATTACAACAAGGACATTCACAAGCCTGGCTACCTGGCCTCCGACCGACTACTGCCACAAAGGTACAATATATACATACACACTATACTAGTCTATACTTGTGAGGACCTGCAATTATGATATAATTGATTCCATAACACCCAGACTAAAAGTGTGAAAACAACATTAACTTACACAAATAGTGCCTTAGCTGACAAAGGGCTTTAAAATTTGCCCCTCCATCACCTATTCACACACACAGATTGCGGCAGAGCTGCTCTGTGGTCTGGCCATCAGTTTGGGGTTTAGTTTATTGCAGAAGGACACTTGACGTTTGGACACAGGGACCTGGGGAACAAACCGCAAACCCTGCCATTAATAGATGGCCAGCTCTACCTCTTCAGCCACCCTCTAATATTTAATATGGTGAGGTATCATAGATGACTGTGTTGTCACAGAATTACCTGTACGGGGAGGCCATCATTATCCTGGGGAAAACATTATCGTTAGCACGCTAATCTCAGGGCGGTCATGATCAGCAGCCTAGCTTCAGTCAAACAGAGAGAACCTACTGTAGTATCGATATATTTATTTATCATTTATAGATATATATTTGTTCTGCTTTTTCCTTCTTTATTTGTGTGTGTGTGTATGTCCTGTAGAGTCCTGGAGCAACACAAGCTGACAAAGGAGCAATGGGAGGACAGAATACAGACTTGGCATGAGGAACACAGAGGCATGCTCAGGTAAATGTGTGTTTGTTTCGGGGGGAAGACATGTCCTTTTGTATGTGTGTGTTTAATGTTGTTCATATGTTTGTGAAGGAATTTTCCTTCTTTCCAGTAGACTGCAATGGTATAGTGCCTCCCCCCCTTGCCACTGTGACGCTGTCTACAAACCTAAAGCAGGTCACAGTCTCTACCTCTTTATTGTTAATTTGTCCTCCACTCTGACTGTTTGGCTGACCTAGACTAACTGCCGAGCAAGCTGATAAAGGTTGAACACTGAGCACCCAACATCGTTCTAATTTGTTATGGAAGACCAAGGTTAAGAACCGTCTACTAGCCAGACTGTCTCCCTGATATGCGCTGTGTGTGACTTGAGGATAGCGTGAATAGGCTCAGAGTTTGTTTTGAACCACTACCCAATGGATCTCCACACATATGTAGCTGCTAAGTCATGACATATTATGGGCACTACAGATCTTGTGGTTGGTTAAATATCCCCCATACAGGATAATTTCAGAATTGGGTTGGCCAACTGCGTGTTACACATGTAATGCTGATCTATCTATCATCATCAAATTCTGAGTCTTCATCGAATGTTCTACTGTGTGGTTTGTGTGTTGTGTGTTGTGGTGTGTTGTGCGTGCGTGCCGTGCGGGAGGATGCGATGATGGAGTACCTTAAGATAGCTCAGGACTTGGAGATGTACGGCGTCAACTACTTTGAAATTAAAAACAAGAAGGGCACAGAACTGTGGCTGGGAGTCGACGCCCTGGGTCTCAACATCTACGAGCACGAAGACAAGTAACCAACTCACACACACACACACACACACACGAAGACTACATACTTTAAAAGTTGTATAGGTTACTTAGATTCATTGATTAGAGTTCCATAATTAATATTTAACAATAATCAGTAACACAAAGTTTACACTTTGACAGGATTTTTTGCCACCATATTTGATCTGGTTGATACAGTGATTCCTAACCTGGGGGTTAGGACCCCTCCAAGGAATGCAAAAGAAAGCAGAGGGGTCCCAAGAAAAACTTCATTGTACTGCACAAAAATATATTGACTAACTTGACTTTCTTGTAAATTATTGAAACGTTTTCCTTAGAGCTCATTTTGAACAAATGTAACAATCTGAAAAGAATCGCTCTTTGGAGGAGCTGCTCACGACTCCCCGAGGGGCTGCAAGTAGACGTTGCTTCATTTTAAGGGAACGTGAGACCAAATGGTTGAGAACCACTGCTCTGGTTGATGTGAACAGAACCTCATCAAAACTGAAAACTGAAAATAAAGAGGAAGAAAATGAAACCACAAGAGAAGTTACTGTCAACAACCATTCACATAGTTTATTTTAGGAAGAGTCTCTGCTACAGTTAGGTCACAACTTCAGTGCAACAAACCTTATTTGGAGGAAGACATCTCTTATAAAATGATATGATTGTTATAATAATAATAATAATTGTGGCAGGTCTCAGAACTTTTAACCCCTCTGTCTTGCACTTCTCCAGATTAAATTCTGTTCAAGACAATATTATCTGCTGTTAATATTAAAAAGGGGACTTCTACGTCAGAGACCACTTAAGCTACACTATAGCTAGTAAAAGAATATGAACTTTAGACTTACTCAGCTCCCTCTGTGACCTTGGATTGCATCGGTTTGACAACAACGCCCTCTTTTGGTGTTGGACAGAACAGCTGATGAACAGCTTGAACTCAGAAAACCTCAAAGACAGTCAAAGCATGCACACGTGCTTTTAAACTGTCAGTGAAAGATTATAGACAAAGACTTCAGAAATAAATCATTTCTTTAAATTGTTAATTAAAAATCCTGTCACTGCCACCTCAGGTTGTCACCAAAGATCGGCTTTCCCTGGAGTGAGATCAGAAACATTTCCTTCAACGACAAGAAGTTCGTCATCAAGCCTATCGACAAGAAAGCTCCAGTAAGTGTTGGAATGATGTGTGGTAGATGATGTTTGTTCAAAATAAGTTTTTTTACGCTGCCATGTCCATCCTTTGTGTCTCTCCAGGACTTTGTGTTCTACGCCCCTCGGTTGCGGATCAACAAGCGCATCCTGGCGTTATGTATGGGAAACCATGAGCTGTACATGAGGAGGAGGAAGCCCGACACCATCGAGGTGCAGCAGATGAAGGCTCAGGCCAGAGAGGAGAAGCACCACAAACAGATGGAGAGGTACAGTATACGCTGCTTTTACTCATTCAGGTCTACAAGTTAGTCTGGTAGCACCAGCTTTCTTTCACTTTGCTGGGAATTATGGTTTTCCTGTTTTTTGTGTAACTGGTATAACAACAAGCATACAGCAAGGCTCCAGCCCCCCACGCCCCCCTTTAAGGATAGGCGGGTACAGCTAATGGATGCACATAAATGACTGGACTCATTTATTGGCTATTGAAATCCTTTATCCCTGAACAAATATTAGCTGATTGAAGTGGAGGTTCATTGATAAAGCTTTATGAGCAGTAGGGGGCAGTGCAGCACTGAAAGAAATGCTCCCTCATCTGCAGGGCTGAATCTGTTAGGTCTGGAACTGCTGTTTCACTAGAAAACAAACACAACATAGCTTGTTTTACTGTTGGTAACAAGAAGTGAAACAATTTAAATAAAATAACCTTTTATGTTAAGATTGTTCTGTACAAAAAATATATTTGCATGATATTGCAATCATTGCACCCATACCAAAGAGCACTGAACACATTCATATCTATGAGTTAGTGTAGTAGAGGATGTGATGTTTGTTTTTAAATGTGTTGAGGCTGCTGTATTTATTTCTGTTTGTACGTGGGCGGGTTGGATGCACATGTTTTGTTTCACTTGAAGGCATCAAATGTCAAAATGTCAACGTCACTCTCCTTTGTCCTCAACCTTAATTCTCTTTGGTCTGACATTGACTTGAGAAGTCTTTAACAATCCCCTTTTAGATAAATATGAAATAATAAAATATTTCAAAAACATACCAGTGGAATCAGAAACTGTAGTTTGATTTGTGTTAGTTTTGTCTTGTACTTTTATCAAGTTAAGACATGAAAACTTAATGCTATGCGGGGAGTGCCCATAAAATACCTGCAATTAAGTCACACACAAGAAAAAGTTGCATACATATCAGTGGGTTTACACAAGAAACTGTAAGAAATCAGCTAACACATTTTCATGCAAACAAAACAGCTAACACGGCATTGGGAAAAAGTCTTGATAAGACCAGACTCAATAAAAGCCTCCTATGAATTTCCTTGTAGACTATTTCTTGGTGTATATCTTCAATCAACAGATACAGAACATTTGTGATTGTTTTCTGTGTTACTTGGACAGAGCGCAGCTGGAGAACGAGAAGAAGAAGCGTGAGCATGCAGAGAAGGAGAAGGAGCGGATAGAGCGAGAGAAGGACGAGCTGATCGAGAGGCTGAGGCAGATCGAAGAGCAGACGCAGAGAGCTCAGAAAGGTACGGCCGCACCAACAGCTCCCATACTGCCATCTTTGTGAGGACCAAACTGAGTTTTAGGAAAGTTTTTCAGAGTGTGGACTTTCTTCAAGAGCGTTTAAACAGTGTCCAAAGTTGGCATTGAATGTCTAGCTGGATTCAGAGTTGCATTTGCTTAGTGTCTGATAATAGTTTATTTGGGCAAGGTTCTTGTTCAGCTTTTTGTGCGCTGATGCAAAAAACAGGTCTTGTAGAAAGACATGGACATCATATTTGTACAAAAAAAAAAAAAAATCAAAAGACACCCCATCCTTAATTGTTCACTGATACATGTTAGAGTTCCATGATTCTATTTTTTTATATATATTTCATGTGGGGGGAAAAAATCCAAAAGGTCACAATGAAAAGTAATGAAACTGAGAGTTCAGTACAAATGAAAAACTATGCAGGCCTAAAATACAATTTATAACCCCCAAACTGAACAACCCTGCATGTTTACAGCCCCTTATTTGCATTCTTCAACATTACACAAAGTTGAAAGGTGTCCTGTTTACCTTGTCTAAACAGCTCAGTGTTTTAGGACCAGCTCCAAGGAAGCAGCAGGCTGCCTCACATAAATACCTCTAGTTCACCATGTTATAACCCTTCAGCCCCTGGTCATAAGTTAGTTTTGTACAAAGAGATTTAGAGAAAGATTCGATTTAAAGCCTCAACTCTGCATGCAGGGTGTTTCAAACAAATACAGGATGTTCACAGTCTTTACCTGTAAAAGAACATCAGACATCAGACCAGCACAAAAGATACTTTTATCCAACCAAGCAGTCAAAAGTCAGGGAGTTTAAAATGACCAATTATAAATCCCACGTATTCTATATTGATTTGCTCATGTGTGAACACGATTATTTACTGCACAAGAAATGCTCACGATGAAATGCCTTGGAAATTAATGTTGGCATCAATGTAGGACTATTAAATGTGGAAGATAAATAAGACAACACAGACTTCAAATTGTTTTAGCACAATGGAAAATGTTACTTTGATTAATTCAGTTAAAAGAAATTACACCAAAATGTATGAACTCATTATTATACAGAATGATCACACCTGAATGTCTTTAACAAATCCAAGCATCAATGAGATAATGCAGCGTTATCGTCTTGCATTGTGTTTGACTGCTTAGTCATATGCGTTTAAGATGGTATGTGGCTCATGTATTTACATGTGCAGAGCTGGAGGAGCAGACCCGAAGGGCCCTGGAGTTGGAGCAGGAGAGAAAGCGGGCAAAGGAGGAGGCAGAGCGGCTGGAGAGGGAGAGGCAGGCGGCGGAGGAGGCCAAGGCAGCGCTGGCCCAGCAGGCCGCGGACCAGATGAAGACCCAGGAGCAACTGGTACCTGCACTCACACAGCAATCACAGATCACAGCCACTGTTCCCAACTCCAGCATTTACTCCTTCACTTTAGTGCTTTTGTACTGGTAGGACTGGCACTATTTGATCTCCAGTTTTTCCCCCGCCCAGAGCTAACTAAGAATTGTTTTCACAATGAATGTGTCAATCATTTTCTCCATTAATGGATTAGTTGTTCTGTGCATAAAATGTCATATATCAAGCAGAACTACCAGTTTGTCAAATATGAGAAGTTGCTACAGTACTTCTGTCTGTCTCATGTTGCTATAGATTGCAGAAACCTTTGGGTTTTTGGCGCTGTTGGTTAGACACCACACTGTGTTCAGTTTGGTAACTTTTTACTGGCACGTGTTGTTATTCTCGACAGGCTGCTGAGTTAGCAGAGTTCACTGCCAAAATCGCTCTGCTTGAGGAGGCCAAGAGGAAAAAAGAAGATGAAGCAAATGAATGGCAGCACAAAGTAATGTAACCCTTGTATATACGTGTTAAGTGTGTGTGTGTGTGTGTGTGTCCATGTTTTTGTCACTGCACTAGTGACTACCTCTGATATTGAGAATGCAATATTGAAATTGGAACAGGGAGGTTACCTGAAACTCTAACCCTCGGTTAGCTTCGACAAGGAAGTGCAGAGGAAACTCAACATTCTAAACAGATGGTAAAAAGGAGAGAAACATTTTCATTAGAATGACGGTTGATCTGCAGCATAAACAGCAGCCTTTGTGCTTCCTCTCTTACAACACCTGCAGACGTGCAACCATTTAAACTGCATGTTTAATTTCAGCTCAAAATCACTCAGGGCACAGCTGCAGCCCTGTTGCTGACATTATCCCCAGCTTGGAGACAACAAGACATTTACTAGTGCACAGCTGTATCAGTGGTCTTGGTTCTTTCAGTAACTGCTGGTACCGAGGCTTTGTTTAGTAGTTTATTAAAAGTGATGACAGAGCACCAAGTTGCCTCCCAGGACAGAGTCGGCAAAAACTTTGACATACAAACAAACAGAATAGTCACATAGAAAGGTAAAAGCAGCAACACCCAGACTGCAATAACCTGTATAAAAAATACTCCTTTATAACTGCTGATGCTTTTTGATGTTTGGTAAAAGCTTGAATAGTGCAGCAGTTCCCCTAACAAGCAGTGGTTGGCTGATTGGCACCAGGTGTGACACACCGCTTCCTATAGAAGGACACCTGACCCACATTAGCACCATTTATTGCACAACAGCACAGCTCCTTTTAGAAAGCTCGTTCTATAGCCCATCTATACGTCTGTTACAGTTACAAGAAGCTACATAGATGAATCCCTCTTCATGCTCCCAACTGGAGCAAAGGGCAATGGGAGGAAAAATAGTTTTTATGCTCATCTGACATGAAAAGATCCATCTCCTCCACATTTTAAATTAAAGTTACCGAGGCAAAAGAGGTTAAAAATCTGACCAAAAGTTTTTTATTTTTTATTTTCAAGTTTTATTCATGTCAAGTGCATGGATGAATAAATGAATATCAGCAAAACACTTTACTTTCAGCGTGTGAGCAAAGAGGAATTAAACTAGAATTCCAACTCCTGTCATTCAATGCTTGTGTGCACTATTTAATATAATCCCTCGAGCTCACGGTGGTTATTAAAGCTTAAACAGCAAAACAAGTTTTAAAACCTGTCAGTGATGCAGCCGCAGAGAGAACAGAAAGCACTTTTCTTCCCCTCTCTCACGCACCAGGTGCCAAATAGCACGTAATATTGAGTAAATATTGACTGTAATAGGTTAAAGACTTTCAGGCAAACTGTCGAATGTGTGTTTGTCTACACTACTGAAATGTTTGATAAAGGTTAATGGCCTTTAAAAAGGAGTTAAGCTCGGTTTTTAATAAAGTAGTATTTTTTGCTTGTTAGTTGCTGCAGTTGATTCTTGGGAATTGCTGCTTTCCCCCCTTTTTTATGGGACTTCAATGTAAAAGCTTTAAATTAATGTTAAAGATGATTAAAAGATGCAATCTTAGGGTGCAGGTTCAAACAAGCATGCATTTCATACAGCTAGGCATAGTGTGACAAACAAAGCCACGTCAATGTAACAGGACAAAAATGATATACTGTGAAGTACTTTAAAGTCTTTAAATAAAGGCAGTTTTATAGTTGCATACCTTGTAGTAAGATCCATATATATGTGTATATATATATATATATATATATATATACATACATGCACTAAACTGATTAACTGATGGACAGGACTCTGATATATCATTTTAGT
>NW_023340095.1:21486602-21505945 GCF_004916995.1 Morone saxatilis | reverse complement strand
TATAGTTGCATACCTTGTAGTAAGATCCATATATATGTGTATATATATATATATATATATATATATATACATACATGCACTAAACTGATTAACTGATGGACAGGACTCTGATATATCATTTTAGTGTAGTATACTATTAAAATAGCAGGAAATGGTTCCAGGCTTATACAGTACACAGTGTGTTAACGCCTTACAGAGAGGTTTAGAGGTAAAATATAAATGCATAAATATACAGGAGGTGCTAGTACATATAGGCTTGATACTTGATACATAGGTTTTACAAAAAGAGTGTCTGTGTGTTCAGACTAAACATGAAGCAATTTTCACTTCACTTACTGTTTTTATTTTCACATGATTCATGCAATTCTATTCTTTTCAAAAAGAGTTTAAACATCTCTGACACAGTTTAGACCAGTATGGCACAGCTATCTTTATGTCAGTGGTTAAATATGTGTGCATCTGTCCATATCTTTCTGTATTAATGTCTGTAAGCTGTCAGTCGGTCTCCCTCTATAAGTATGTATGTGTGTTCTTTACAGGCGCTGTCAGCACAAGACGACCTGGAGCGGACCAGGGAGGAGCTGAAGACAGCCATGACATCTCCGCCGGCGCCAGAGCACGACGAGCAAGATGAAACAAACGCCGAAGCGAGCGCTGAGCTGCTCAGCGAGGGTGTCACCAGCCATCGCAGCGAAGAGGAACGCATCACCGAGGCACAGAAGAACGAACGTGTCAAGAAACAGCTACAGGTAGAGCAGCAGTGCAAGCAGCACGAGTGGAGTGATGGGAAATTAAACGTGTTAGTTTTAAAGAAAACATCAAAAAGTTGCAGCGACTAAAGTAATGCACATTATCACATACTGTTGATAATCAGGCCTGAAGCCATGAGTAAAACAGAGTTTTTGTACAAATGCAGACAAAAACACACCAAAAATAATATTCAGTGTTTTGCAAAAATGGAAACAACAACTTCATCATTTTCAGTAACTAAAGGGAAGACGGGTTGTGCCACATACCGTCTGGCTGCAGTGATGCAACTTTTAACATTCCTCAAAACATGCAATCATAGAAAAAAATAAAACATGGCTCATTTTTCTCATACCATCACACACCATCCTATTCCATGAGATGTCACTGGTCCGATTTAGTCAAATATTAAAGACATGTTTCAGTTTTTAACATTTCATAAGACATAAGACACTTTATTTCTCATTGTAGGCATACAACGTAACTTAATTTCAATGTCAATATTTGCTACAACTCATTTTCAGGGTGAGACATATCTCAGATGCAATAATTATTACATTTGTATTTAAAATCTTTCATCTTCTATTCCATTAAGATTTGTTTTGTCTTAACATACAACAACAGTGTGTGTGTGTGTGTGTGTGTGTGTGTGTGTTGCTCGTCAGGTATTTTTCTTTTCAGAAAGTGTCAATTTATGCTTTAATTAATGTTAGCAAGCAAGCAATCTAGCTAAACTTGAAGAGCAGAGCAGCTTCGTGGCAGGCACCGACCGATACCAGGTCAACACTGACACTTTATTGTCACTTTATTATAAATGAATGAATGACAAATAAATGTTTTGAATGGTAGGCAATTCGAAAGTTGGGCATGGCAGATGAAATTTAGATATGTTATATATTATTTTAAATTACATTTTATAAGAATACACATTTTGAGGGCCTCCCTGGTGCCCACCACTTGACGAAAAACAGTCAGCAATGTTACTTGGTTCCAATGTTTAAATATTACAGGAGTGTTATAAAATCTTTTTACATGGTTACATACAAAATGTAACATGGTTGAATGAAATAAGAAAGCCTTTATCATCTTTTGACCAAACCACGATGATGATGTGACATGGCAAAGATAATAAATGAACAAACTTTCTAAAAAATGATACGCCATTGATCTCATCTTAGCCCAATGGTGCCCAAACTATGATGCAGTGTGTGCTATCTCTCACCCCCCCTCTGTCTGTCTCTTTCCTGTGTCCAGGCTCTGAGTTCAGAGTTGGCCGAGGCCCGGGATGATACCAAGAAAACGCAGAACGACATGCTGCATGCCGAGAACGTCAGGGCAGGCAGAGACAAGTACAAAACTCTGCGCCAGATCCGCCAGGGCAACACCAAGCAGCGCATTGATGAGTTTGAGTCCATGTGAGCCGGAAAGGGGGGACTCAACAATGAAAAGAGACAGTTAGTCTCGTTGCCATGTCAACGCCTCACTTTCCTTGTAAAGCCCAAAACCTGTTGTCACCCCTGGAACTCCTGCTTTTGTTTTCAATCCAGGAGAAAAGACCGGCTAACGGGCTTTGTAGCTTCAGCCTCGCCAAAGCTCTGCCTAGCAGCTACTTGCTTTTTAGAGCTCCGCCCCCTCACCCCAACGAAGCACACATCTTTTAATCTGTCAGAAAATAGCAAGCGACATATCCTGTCAAACATGGACTTCTCCCTTCTACAAACTGACAGTTTTAATGCTTGCATGTATGAAAATGAAACAGGGCTGTTAGAGAAATTGAGAGACTGGACAGAATTGGTTGTTATCGTGCTTTTACTCAACAAAATAAAAATGGCCATTTGTAGCTTGTTGATGTTGCCGGCACGCTTGTCCGTAAAGCTTTAATATCTGTACCCTACTTTCACTTCTTTTGTCATCAGTTGAACAATTTAAATAATTTGTTTAAAAAAAACGCCTTATTCGTCTCATTTCCTTCCTATCGTATTCATTTTTGTCATTTTGTGTTGGGGAAGTTGGCCTGTTCAGTTCTGCTGTCAGTGTCACTGTTTATGTTGCATCTGCTCTTATCTTCTTAAATGGCTGTGAGTTTGCAAATGCTCACTCTGAGAGTTGTGAGCAAACGGATATGCAAATTAAATTAACTTATTTTACATTCTTACTGTGCTGGCATTCTCCATCCACTGAGGCATTTGTTCAAATATATATTTTTCCCCACAATAAAGAATGAATTTATATTTCCAACTATGCAGCTACAGTATGATCTTAAGAGTACTGACTGAGGTAAGGACATGTCTAAACCTGATGAACAGTGTTGTTATAAAATTCTCTTAGTTAATAGACCTTTTTCAGGCAGCCATTTTGACATGAAATAGTATGGTGTAGCCAGTGACACTAATTAGGGTGTAGCAGAGCCAACATGCACAACAGCTGCACTCTGACTCTGTTTGACATAAATGGAACAGAACCTTAATTAGTATTAGGATTAGTAATTATCACCTGTGTTTGCCCTACTATTTCGTGGCAAAATGGCTGCTGTGAAAAAAGTCTTCAAAAAACGATGGTCAGATAGCAACATAGTGAAGTGTTATTATATCATTAACAAACGATCATGTGCCATCATTTTGGATTACTGATTGAACTCACACACTCACCACTGCTACCAGTTACAGCAAAGACACTTAAAAATAACAGCAGGAAAAGAACTCATTCGCTGATTATTAATGTCAGTAAAGAAAACACATTATTCGTGTAACTTTATCTGAATTTAAAAAATTCTGTAAATAAATGTTCTGTTCAAAAGTATTTATCCATAAAACGATCATCAGTTTATGCAGATTTCAATGGGGAAATGTATTTAATACAAAATAAAATGTAAAAACAAATATGTTCTAGCAACCACAAATAAATAAATCTTCAACATCTTTTAAATTCAGCAGATGTGAAAAGGTTAAACCAGATGATATAATATAGGTAAGCAGACCTTTTCAACAGCAGTCGTTTTGACATGAAATAATAGGGTAAACAGTTTGGTATGAATGATACTAAGCTTCAAATCGTGTCAAAATGGCTGCTGTGAAAAAGGCTCTTTTTGTAGTGTTTTCTTTTATCTAAATTCATCCTGCAGCAAAAGGTTTTTGCAAGTGTGGAAAGTCAATTTTTTTGTGATTTCTATTCTGATTAATTCGATATTATGTCCCATATTATGCAGATATGCAATATGTGAAACTGTCCCCTGCTGGATCTCTCTAGCTTCCTTTTAAAGTCCAGTGTGTAACATTGAGGAAGATCTATTGGCACAAATGGAATATAATGTTCATAGGTATGTTTTAGGGGAATCATTATGTTTTTGTTACCTTAAGAATGAGCTGTTTAAATCTACAGGCGCCACAGGTTGCATCCAAGGAGTCCACCATGCTGAACCACAATGTGTCTACAGTAGCCCAAAATGGACAAACCAAACACTGGTTCTAGATAGGAGCGTTCGCAGCCACTGTAGTTTGTCCTACACACTTGGAAGGTGAGAGATGCAACCATACTGCTAGATGCCACTAAATCCTACACACACTGGTCCTTTAAAGTAACACTGAAGAGCCAATGACACACATGAAAGCTTGAGTAGGGCTTTTATTGCTCACTTTTATATCACACACAAGAACAGTCAACATGTCTCATTTGGCCACAGTTTCCCTGAAGGTATGACAGGTTTGTTTTATGAGCTTTAGTTTTGGGTTTTATTGCCTAAAGCTCAGTTGAGTTGCACAGCCCTGTAGCACGAACGTCTGAAGAGAACCACTCCAAAAAGACAGGTTTTCATAAAATAAAAAAGATGTGCTAAGACACAATTAATGACATAATGTTGAAACTTGTTTATGAAAAATCATTCCAACCAATTTCATTTGAATCTCAAGTGTATTTTTCTTCTAAAAATGGATAATGTATTCGGGCTGGTATATAGAACTTTTTCAAATTCAATTTCAACTTAAAGCAATACCTTTTGTTAGTATTAAACATTATGCTCAAAAAAAGGTATTTTTAAAAGACAATTTGACTGGATTTAATCAATATACCACATGAATCAGCACAACTGTATATGACCCAGCTCAGGTCAGTCTTTTGGAATGAAACTCTTCATTTCACACTGTGAAACAGCAGCAATGATCAAACACTTTAATACCTTCTTTTTATTTTGGTTCACCTGTAACATACCACCATTGACCTGAGCAAGGGGAAACAGCGGAAAGCAACAAACAGCCTTTTACTTGGCTTTGGTCCCTGAAGAGGTGGCACTTAAATGTAGCACAAATTAAACTGTATTAAAGCACATTAGCGATAAAGGTGGGAATAAACTGTGATAAACATTGACAGTGTTGATACTTTACATATTTTTACCATTGGATAAGATAGCTGGTTTTGAGGCCATTTTAGCCAAAGCAACAAACAAAAACAATTTTATCTTTCAAGACAAAACCCACACATGAATTAATACGGGTGTGTTCAGACTTATTGGCAAGCAAATGGGCAGCACGACTGCATAACTGAACAAGAGAACAGAAGCAAGGCCACTGTGGAATACCTACTGACCACGGTGCAATACAAGAATATCACCCCTGTTCAGTTCCTATGAAACAAAGCATTGTGGGATAGCTGTGCAGTTTTGTACAACCGTGCTGTCATTACAGGTACAAACAAAATTGAAGTGCTGCTTCGCTGTGACGTACATTTCTGAATAAAGTCACAGGATACCACGGTGGCCATTTTGACAGGAGGACAAACACAGGTGTAAAAAAAATAATAATGACAACCGAATGCTAGGGTTGAGTGAGTGTTCGGCTGAAATGAGTATCCGGTATAGATAGAACTTTAAATAACTTTAAACTGTCATGGCTAACTGTAAATAGTTCTCTAATTAACACACACACTTCTGATCAACCCATATCAATTTCAGGCTTAAATTGACTTCCTGTTAGCCACACACATGTCCAGTTAAAGCCCCGCTCTTTCCGAGTACAGATACAAATACAGAAAATGTAGCTGGTTGATCAGAGACATACAGATAATGGTGTACTCGTTTGTCCATACAGAATATCATTGCATCGCTTTGGTTTTAGGGTGCTGGTGTTCACTTTTACACCGTCATGGCTAACCTTGACACCTGACTAGAACAAAGCCATCGTTAACGTTGCTAGTAACACCTGTGCCTGCTCTGTGGAAACAGCCTATACACAATGCTTGCTAACGAGCAAGCCTATTGTAACACTTCATTGCACGTCTGGTGCGTACGTTGCTAGCTAACAAACAATTACGGCTAACATTTGCCTTGGTGAAGAAACACTCAAATCCACATGAATAAAGCAAGTAAATGTGCTTGGTTCATATTTAGTCTGAACACTGTCAAGTAACATTTGTGGAGAAATATAAACAGGACAAAACATTAGCACAGTTAGCAATGCGCACATCCCCTTATTCAGCAACACTGACATCGACTACAATCTCTTCTTGCGGTTAAACATTGTGTACAATTAGAAAAATAGCTCTTTAACATGTTCATGATAATAGAAAAATATTTGTTGCCCTCATACAGTAATTAAATATCCACAGGAATGTTAACACGACACCTTCAAAGGTTTAGTTAAATTGTTGTGTCTAAACCCTGCGGCAAACAGTAGCACACAGTGCCAGCCAGGCCAGCAGGGGGAGAGAGCCTCAGTTATCGTCTCACTTACTCAGCCGTCCCATCATAGCACAAAGCCATTAGACTGTCAGAGAAAAATAATTCAGCTGACAGACTTTTTATCCATGTGATGGGACAAACAGGAATTGTAGAGTATTGTTCATGAGACGACACCTTTCAGATTATAGTACAGCCCTTGAGAAGAAAGTTTTCCAAGTAAGAGAGCTTCGAGAGGAATACAGATGAAATATTTTGGTTGTGGTTTTCGAATTAAAGGGAAAGGCGTCTGTTTGAGAGGCAGTTTTGTTTTGAAAGCTCTTTAAAACTTCCTGTCTTTTCACTGCACTCCCACTCACAGTCCACTGTTGTGTAGTGAGTCCGATTTTGAGTATGATGCGAACAATCTTCAATCTGTCTCATGACGAAGGAGAACACATCGACTTTAACCGCAGCATCATTTTAACACATTTAAACCACAGTTATTTTCAGTGTGTGCTTTTCACCATGGTTGGGCTGACTTAAACCTCTACCCTGTCTGAGGTTTCCTATTTTTTGGGCTACACAATACCATGTTTTCAGTTCACTGACAATATAAACAATAACAATAACTGTTTCCAAAAAGTGCATTGAGACTTTTCTCTTTCCTGCACTTGGAGAAAAATAAACCCCCCCCTCATTTAAATAAAGGCTAAGTACCAAAGGTGACAAAGTTTGCCACAAATACTCAAAATATTCAACTCGAAATATTTTTTGTTTAAATATTTTCATATAAAACATCATGATGATGATCTTGTTCAAAAGGTTTATAGGATACAATTTGTATCAACAAAGAGAGGTGTCAACTGACTACTAGATATTGTTATATTATTACCAGGCAAGAGTCTGAGCTTTACAAACAGTTCCTCAGATGTTAAAATAATCCCATTGGTGAGATAAAACAAGAATATTATTATTTCCTATACCAGATGCAGTTTAAAGTGCTTTACATTAAGAGAAGACAAAATACTTCAAAAGAGAAAGCAGACAAAAATAGAAAAGATGAGTATTTTGGAAAAAATACTGATATTATTACTTTAGGTCGATGGGTGTTTGTTTAAGGAATTATGAGATTTAACATATTTAATTATGATAGCAGATTAATTCAACTGAAAATTGTTGAAAACTGAAAACTTAATCTAGACTTTCAAGATTAAAGTAGTTATATCATCTTATTGCTGTCTAACGAATGTTATTAGTTTAAGTCACAAATAAATTAATGTCATTACCACTTAAATGTTTTTTATTTAAAAATTAATTTAACCAATGAGATTATTAGTGCATCTGAGAAATGTCTGTAGAACCAGAATCTATAGATGTTCCGACTGTTGCCAGTGTGCTCCTGTCTACTGCAAAAGCACGATCTCTGTGTATTTAACAGAAGGGTACAAACGAGTTATACCCTGTTTGAGGTGCCTAAACACTCCTAGTGGTGTCACCACTGACAAAGGAGACCCTGTGTCTCATGCACCACAGATATTCACACATAAAAAAGTAATAAATTAACACATATTTTAAATTAAAATTAAAATAATACCAACAATTCTCATTCCACCTAAACATTTCTGGTGACCATGCTCTCAACAGCCACCATGATATGATTTAGAATTTTGATATGGGTTAAAGAGGATAGAGGATAGAGGATAAAGGATAGAGGCTGTGTTTCTGTACTGAAAGCTGATGAACCGTAAAGTCAGCTGACAGGGCTATCCTAACAGAGGAAATACACTCTAAAGTGAACAACAGCTTGGGGGTTTTCGAATGGAGTTTTTTCAATCTTCTTTTGCGGGTGCCGACTGAGTTTCACTTCCCTGTGGGGGAAATCCACAAAATCTCACCACAGCATCTCATCCACCACCTGTGAGTATAGAAAGATCTGTTTGTTGAGCTAATTTGAGCATTAAATACAGTAGGAATGTATTTGCAATGTGGCAGTGAAATTTTACAATTAACTATATTATTTTACACAGCACACGTTGTCATGTCAGTTACTGGAAAATAGAGGCATTTCACTCAGATGGAAAGTACAAATTTGAGCTACATATACCCTGATATGATTGAAAAAAAAAGCTGAGAAGGAAACACAACAATAACAAAAAAAAGTGCCAAAAACAGAATCATTTTAAAATATGTAAATAACTTAAAATTTAACAAATAAATTAATTTCAAATGAACACTGTCACCCTTAAAACACATTAAAAGCCTCCCTAAGCATGCCAGTGTCTTGACTCACAACCAATAGCTCAAACATGCACATTAAACCCCAAGCTTTCCTGATCTTAAGTGCTGAAATAGCAGCCATGTGTATAGGAAAATATGGCAATTTGGGGGTTTCCCTTTACAAAAACAAAAATTAAAATGAATGAGACAACTTCCCTGCAATTAAGATAAGCAGTCCATTAACAGGTTAAGGAGCTTTTACATCTTGTGCTTTTGGTTAGTGTATGTCCAACCTGACTTTCTTAATTAAGATGAAGCTGTAACTTTAACGCCAGGTTTCATTCAAGAACCGTGCTGCGATTTCTCCATCAGAATCGCAGCTGCAAGCTCCTGAGCATCCATCACATGAGGGTTCCTGGTCATCACCATCCTCACCAAATCTGGAGGGAAGATGCGGCACAAGTTAACAAACACCCTCTCTCTGAGGTCCTGGTAGCGATCCAAGGCAGGTGGCTCCTGGTGCTGGGACACCGAGGGCAGGTGGCTTTTGTGGGTAGTGATGGATGGAAGGGACAGCTGAGGGAGTGGCGGAAGACTTGATGCTGAAAGGCCACGGGGTGATGAATGGACTTGCCTGCCCCAAGGAGAGTGCCAAGCCTTCTCATGGACTTCTGGAAGGCTCTGGAAGGCAAACAGGTCATAGCAAGGCTTAGGAGATTGCTGGTAATGGGGGTCCCAGTTTATCTGATGCTGTGGTTGTTGATTTAGCCCAGAGTGGTTTCTTCTGAAATTAAGAGGTGACCCTTTGTACACTTGGGGGTCCTGGAGCCCACCTTCCTGCCAAAGGGAGCCCATCACACTGCGGCCGAGGGGGGAGCTCTGAGAGTGGGAGTGAGAGGTGGATGCTTGGGGTGGACGTGGTGGACGAGTTTGGAATTCCCCTGGGAAATTGCTCAGCACTGGATGCTGAGGGTGCGGTGGGATGTAGGCTGAAGGTGGCTTGAAGGGACGTGGAGATACATGAGAGGCAACAGAAGACGGAGGGTCTTCCAAGCCAAAACCATGCTGTCTCTGCAGGGCTTGAGGAATGGAATAGCCATGAGGAGTATGCTGGCCCAGACCGGGAGGGGCATGGCTCGCAGAGTGAGCGTACTGGCCAGAGCAGTGGTGATGGTGGCGAGGATGGTGGTGGTGATGGTGGCACTTGGGGCCATCGTCCAACAAGGGGTCAGGGGAGAAAGAGTCTGAGCTGACACTGCCTTCACTGCTGCAGTCTGACGGCAGTGATCCAGCTCGCAGATCAGCTGGGAAGAAGCATTCAGGACTCTGTGGCACTACCAGACTGAGGCTAGAGTAGGCCTTTACCATGGAGCTGTAGCCCAGGTCTGGAGACTCGCATCTATGGTAAGTTTCAGCCTGGCTTGGTCCTGAGGCTCCAGCAACCCTGGAGCTGCCTCCACCAATTCCCCCAGGAGGCTCCCATCGGTCCAGACTTCCTGATGAAGGGGGCCCCCCAGGACCATGATACCCTAGAAAGCTACTGCTACAGCTACTGCTGCTGCTGCTGTTGCTTCCTCTACGTCCCTCCACTTTGGACTGGACCCGTAACCTGTCCTCCAGGAGGTCGTTGAAGGAGCTCCGAGGAGTGGGGTTTGGCTGTTTCTTTGGAGTGCTCCAGATTTGCTCGGCCTCAGCCATTCCTTCTGCTTGACCAGAACTTTGGCTCTTCGCCATCAGGGCATCTTCCAGCAGGCCTCTGGAAGCTACTGATGAAATTTTGGCACTGGCACGGAGCTCATCAGCAACGGCACGCTGTGGCTGGCTACCCCGTTCAGGGTGGTAAAACTTGCACTTGTGTCCATATGTGCACTTCTTCCCTAAATTAAGAAAAAAACAAAGCATTTCCCATCAATTTGCTGGAATGAAAACCATCCTCTCTAGCATAAAAACAAAATAGCTAAGGGATTTTTGTTCTTATTTAGACAGAAAGATGTGTTTTTAAATATTACTGCTCTCTCATAGACGTGTTTTTAAGTGCATAGTTTTTTACCATAAGGACATGGCTGCTTCCTGTGTTCAGGAATAATAGGTCTCTTCCTCAGGAAGTTCTCCAGACTGGGTCCGTGGCGTCCCAGTGGGTCATCTGGTGGCATGAACCTAAATCCACAGTTAATAGATTGAAATATTTATTAAATCCAAATTTTACAAAAGAAACTTATTGAACTTGAAATTTTCTATTTTCATCCTGTTTCACTGAGGGTTCAGTAACTCTGACAGCACAAATAGGGACTTCATCAGGGAATGTCTGCAGTGACTCACAGCAGAAGTTTATATAGAAACTCTACAGTTTGTATAAAGAAATTGTAGAGTTTCCTTACCATTAACATTTTAGGCGTATGGCACAGCAAAAGCAGCTTAAACTCACATCAGCAATATTACAATTAACAAACCAATAGGTCAATAACCAATAAGAAGAACAAAGGCTGTGACAATAGATCACTTAAGGAATACGGGACACAACCCAAAATCAGTGGAGTAGAAGTAGAGGGGTAATAAAGATCTAAAGAAGGGCAATGAGGAACTGAAAGTGTCTGGAGGAAATCCTCAGTTAATATTCCTGCAAAAATACATTATGTAAATTTTACTGGCTTGGTTTGAACATCTTTTACAAGTGTTTTTAGCAGTTGGGACACAAACTGGATGTTGTAGACAAAAGAAATAGTTCTTGGACAGAAGGTAAAGCTGGTCTATTATGTATGTTCCTATACCTCTAAAGGAATGCCACATATGTGTTTTTTATTATTTTCTAATGTGAAATATGTTGGGGAAATGCAATTTAAGGATTTGTCAATTTTCTGTAATAGAATTTCTAACAGAATTTTTCTCTTGTCTTCACACACACAACATAATTCATTCTCCTTTGGCATGGATTGCTTACTTGTCGTTTACAAAGGAGTACATCAGTAGACGCTCATCAATGAATTTCTTCCACTCTGGCTTCTCATTGGCTAGGTCACGGTAATTGTCGTTGGAAACAATGATGCCGTCTGACTCATAGGCCAGTTTGACGATGAAGCGGTCATCATAGCAAACCACACGGCGTCCCTGTACACGACGAGATGGAGTAAAGACCAGGATCTTGTCTTTCTCTAGTCGCCGTAAAATCTCCTGGTCTGAAGAAAGAGAGGGGTTACACATAAAAAAGATAAAGTTATAAATGTCCCCTTTGGTATTGAATAACTTACGAAATCCCTCCCAAATAAGAGGTCACAATATCATTTCATTGTAACTTTAACTTATCACTAAAAGCTACAGCAGCTGTTACCTGTGATGAGAGCATCAGGTCGTGACTGCTCCTTTCTCCAGGCAGGGACAAAAACAGTGATGTCACGATGACCTTGCTCCAAGAACCAATCAACAGCCAGCTGGATGCCTTGACAGGAGAACACTTCCTTATTTCCATGACTGCAAGAGGAGAAAGACAATGTTAAAGGCAGAATCAGAGATGTAAATGCAAACAAAATGGTTGCCCCACCACCACAGTTTAAAATAGGGGATTGAAAACTCATAGAATTATTTTATTTGCATAAACTGAATCAGATCCATTAGAGATCAGAGCTATTGGAGATGAAGCTGTCTATGAAGAGCATCATAATACTGACAATCAGCCAGAGGAGTAGACAGATCATACAGAACAAAAAGGGGATATGTTTAATGGGGCTAGAATCATGCCTATTATGCTTTAGTGAAGGAATCTACTCTGTTGCTCCTGCTGAAAGAAACAAACCAGCCAGCTTTTTTAAAACACCTCAGCTTAAGGCTATGGCTTGCCCTGTTCAATCCCCCATCAGATGAAACGAGATGTATTAAATTAACACCAAGTATTTTAAAACAATGCTTTTCTGTATTGTAAACAATTTTTCTTTTAGCCGTTGCACAGGTCATCACTCAGATACACTTGGCTGCTTTAAGCATGACAACACAGTTACAAACAGAAAAGCCTTTCACTAGATATGGACCTAAAATAAAAGGAATGTTGCAAGTGAAACAGTAAGGTTGAGAAGCTGGTGCGAAATAAAGACAGATCTCTTTGCTATGATCAGACGGTTGGCAACTCCAGTCTTTGATGGTAGTTTCTGGCAGCTGAAATGAAATTTGGATTAAAGTGATTGAGGCAATTAACTGACAAGGTGAAGAGGTTCATTTTGAGGAGCTCAACATCCAGCAATGCATGTTTGATAAACATGTCGAGGCATTATTCAGAGAATTGTTTCCTATTTAGTGGCTGGAATTTCAGCACAGAGGAAGCCCACATATACACTGCCAGATGGGTCAATGGAACACTTGAGGAACACTATGTGTCTGAATACATCACAGCTCAACTACCTGACCCACATACACAACCTGAACTATACAAGAAAGTCACAGAACTGGTTGCAGATTTGGATTTCCCAGTGATGAAATGAGGGAAATCATGCAGGCAAACTCAAAAAAGAGTGGTCAGTGCTCAGGAGTGCATGAGGAAGTGTTGATGCATTTTCTCGCACTTGGAGAACACAACTTTAGAAAGCACTACTTGTTTGTTTGCACCAGGTGGACCTGACAAGCTAGAGTACATACAGAGAGCAGAATCTGAAACAGAAAGGAGTGGTATGCAGCCAGGGAAGTCCCAGGGACTGCAGTGATTGCAGCTGTATACAGATCTCCTTTTGGACTGTCTTTTAGAGAAATGACATAATCCATTTTCATCTCTTTCAGGAAGTTGCACCTCTTACATGTAATGTAATTTAGCTGCAAGAATAACATAAAGTTCAGCACAAATGTCTAGAAGTCCATGATGAAGAATTGAACCTGAGATAAACGTGGCGCTCCCATATGACCTTTGCCCAGTCCTCACACAATTAAGGTTTGGACTGAACTTAATTTCGATATATCACTATGGCAACCTATTCAGCGTGGCTAACCTGATCTGGAGACTCAGGCAGACAATAATGACACTTTAAATCTCCCTTAAATTATGCAGACACAAAAATATCAGTAATCCACAAGTACTTCAAGATCAGGTAACCCAAATAGAGCTAGAGTCATGCCATTGTTCTGACAGCCCATTATTATGAAACCTCAATTGTCTGAAAAATGTCCTATCAGACCAAAAGCCCATTTGTCATACATCCTGTTATCCCAACAACAAACACCCATTGGTCCGAAGGCCTGTCCCCAGCCTGGTATAACTTATGTAGCGTATTCAACTTAGATCATGTAAGTAACCTGACGTGACTTTACTTACTTTAACCCACTGCAATTGTTTAACAATCACTATATGTTTATTATTGTTGTCGTGACGATGACAGTCACCTGACTATTCTTACTATAACATCATCTGACGTTTGCATGTCAAAATACACTAAGACACATACACAAAACAACTCCAGGGAGAGTGTGTATTTTTACATATCAAGCTGTTGGACAAATGGGCTTTCTGTCCAATGGGACATTTTTCAGACTATTATATTGGGATTTTTGAATAATGGTCTGTCAGAACAATGGGCAGTCCCCAGAGACCTACAGTCTGCATGGTACAGCCTTGGATCATTGGTTTAATGCATTAAACCAGTTTATACTTTAAAACTGTGATTAGAGAGTTTTATACAATGCCAGTGGGTGTGATCTATCTTTCCTCATTGTGTGTACAGGTACATACCTTGGAGACACTTTAATTAAAGTTCAGAGAGTAAATATTTTATAGTATGTCATATGCTCATATGGTTTCTATCTTTTAACAACAGTAGCTTAGCTGCTAACAACAGCCAGATAATAGCCACTGTTCCATTACTCTACAACATAGGATTTGTTTTTTTTGTTGGCTGAAGTGTCAGTGCCTTAATCATATAAAATGAAGCTACATTTATGAGCAAGTAAAAAGGCAGAAGAGCATAAACCTGCTGTTTCTGAAAGCTTCTCATCCTTACCTCATGGCTACGTTGCTCCCATCCACCACAACAGGCCGAAGGTTTTCTTTGTCCTCCAGCAGCTGGGACGGACACAGGAGCCGACAGGAGTCCAGAGAGGAGTTGGAAGATGAGGATGAGGACGAGCAGGCCAAAGAGGATGACAAAGAGGAGGAGGGAAAGTGGGAGACAGTCAAATCTCCTTGCTGCTCCATCTCTGTCTTGGTTCCCAGTTTGACCAGCTCACCTAGGATATCGTTGATGAGTGCATCTGGGCCCAGTTTCCTCAACACTAGCAGCACCAGCTCCTCAGAGTAACCCAGTTTGAGAGCAAACTCCACCTTGGTGCGGTAGTCGGTGACGGGGTCAGATGTTTCTGGCTTGACTGTCTGACAGACTGAGGAAGACTCTTGGTGGTGATCATGCTGAGGGTTTTGAGATTTAGAACCAGACCCATTATGGAGCCGTTCATCATCACTGTCTGAGACAGCACTCTCCTCAGAGAAGTTACTGCAACTACTACTGCTGCTGTAGCTTGAATGAGTATTAAAACTAGTGCCACTACTACCAATATTATTGCTGCTATTACTCGGGGTACCAGCTCTGACCTGTAAGACCCCTATATTCCCAGCACCCGTCACAGTGCTCAAGCAAGCCTGCCGCTCAGCACCTTCCACATGGAGGTAGTCCAGATCCAGCCCCAGACTGAGGATGTGGCCTGTTCCATCCTGCAGATGGTCCTTCACGCCCATGAAGCCGTCTCATACATCCAGCTCCGTGCCCTCCGTGACCTCCCGGGCACCTGACAGACCCCACTGTTACTGCTGATAGTTAACAGCTCACTGACTGCTCCTGGGAGTGAAGCTTGAGGAAGACATAAGAATCGACCGGTTAAATTGAGGATTGCATGAGAGTGATAGTATGCAGATTGTTCTGAGTCTAAAATATGAAGGAATGAGTCAGTTCTAGAAGGTCTATTAATTTAGATACAGACACAGATCAATTAATGATTTTCATTATATATTAAAAACTACTTTATGGCCCCATGTGATCTATATCTGGATATCTTACCCGAAAAAACAAATTCATTTAAGGTATACATTTATATATATTTATATAAATCTAAATCTTAAGGTGGTATGGCTCACAGTGTGATCAGATCTCAGCCAGGTGTGAAAGCATTCACAACAGTTTGGCCACATCTAGAAACCTAGAGGCAACCTCTTCACCAGTGAAGGAAAAGTAAGTAGAGACCTACTAACATCACTTCCTTTGACCTAGGATGTGCTATAAAAAGTCTGAAAGCTCCCACCGACCTAATTCACATATTGGGATTAGAACTTCAACAATTACTCAAATAACGTTGTCAACAATAGTTGTCAACTATTTAATTAATCACCAACTATTATTTTTATTCATTTTTCAAGAAAAAATGTCCAAAGCCTCTGATTTCATTTTCTCAAATGTAAATATTTTACAGTTTCTTTAGTCCTCTCTGACAGTCAACTGAATGTCTTTGGGTTGTGGACAAAAGACATTTGAGGATGTCACCTTGGGCGTATGGAGACATTTAATAGACCGAACAACAAATTCATCAATAATGAAAATAATTATTAGTTGCAGCCCTCAATGAGATCTCAACACAGAACTGAGGAATGCTTATTAATACCAGGTCTTAAATGCAAGGTCTCATGATGACGCTAAAACTAAACTTTGGCAGGAGTAACGCTCTAATAACTTTAATGGAACGCAACAGGCTTATAAGGTGAAGTTAAAAACTGTAACCTCCCTGACCTGCCCTTCCATTTGCATTTTAGCAGTGAGAAATACTGTTTAAATGTCAAAGAAACATCAATTACGCTAGAGGCAAATACCAGACATCTGAGCTGAGAATAAAGTTCAATTGATGCCAAACCACTTAACCGACACGTACATGATAACTGTACACCACGGCCAAGAATCACACCTTTTAACATGCAGGATCAGCCAAGGAATAACACAGCTGCCAAGAATATTATCTCCACACAGGGCTGGGTGATCTTGACAAAATCTTTTTATTTTTCTCAGAAATAAGGATAATTTATGATTGTAAGTTCTTAATTTCTTTCTTCACAAACAAAATAAACAACAAAATTCTAACATACACTGGTATTTTATTTATACACAATTTGCTTTGTATTCTTTAAATAGACAGACACGAAGAGCTGTGTGAGAATTACACAACATCATCATCATATGCAAAGCTGTCATTACTGACATCTTTGTAGCTTTGTAGCTTGTCTGACTTGAGATTGACACGCAGACTCACTGCAAGAATTTACATTCAAGGATGGTCCTGGCGTTTTGTTGCTCATTTTAAATATGGTTGAAGAGAAGGTCATAGCAGAATTTGAGGATATAGTTACTCTTGTAATTGTAACTGACAGAGTGCTTTAAAGTTATAGTAATTCAGTTGCGTATTTTAAAGTGCTATTTTTAAAGTTCAAACTTGAAACTTTTCCCTTTAAACCTGCATTCTATTCACACTGGGTAAGAGCCATCTGAC
This sequence comes from Morone saxatilis, assembly GCF_004916995.1. Taxonomy (NCBI): domain Eukaryota; kingdom Metazoa; phylum Chordata; class Actinopteri; family Moronidae; genus Morone; species Morone saxatilis. The sequence continues at coordinate 21,488,841 of NW_023340095.1, read as the reverse complement.
CACTGCGCACATGACTTGTAACAAACTAAGGCCCTGTCCACACGAATACGCGGCCTCACCCAATACGATGCTTTGTTTCCGAAAAATGATTCTCGTAAAACAACGCGCGTCGTTTCCAGAAGTATCTGCGTACCAGCCACGGATTTCCTCGGAAACGACCAAAACGCTGTTAGGTACATATTGCCAGGCCTGTTGTGGCACTGGTGACGGGCGCACAGCCAATACACTAAAACTGTAAAATATATACTTATGACAAAAACGTACTCGTGTGGACGGCCCTAAAACTTGCAACAACAAAAAAACAAATGGCCTGGTCCTTTAAAATTTTACTAAGGGATCATTATTGTAGTTTGTTTATTTAATTTTTACAGCATTTAAAGTTGTGCCATACAAATTCACATTCTCAAAATAAAATTCATATTGAAATCATGAAATTCAATGAAATTCTTCCAAAGATCAAAACATAAGTAAATAAGCACCTAACACTGTTGTCCTGGCTGGCAGGATTTATGAGCCCTTCATACCCCTATGGTAGAAAAAAACCTCTAACAGTCCTCAAAGCCTCTTTTTCTTCTGTGGGGGTCCATGCATTGGTTGAAACAAAGAAGGATCTGTTGTGATGTGGCATTTCTTAGTGACCCCTTTAAAACAACGTGTGTTCCTTTGCTCCCACATCTCTACTGTATCAAGGACACACGTACATTAAAACACACACATAAGTGCATAATAACTAGGCCTATACTTTATTATTTTTACTGTATTATTCTTTATTTTTGGCTCTAGTTCAGCCTTTGTCTTTGTTTGATGCATGAGAGAAACCTCAGCACAACATCAGAGCTTTTGTTCATTGTGTTGCAGATTATCAAAAATGTGAACAATGGGAAGGTCATTCTTCCAGTTGCATCTACTTGCCTTTTTGTTCAGTGCAAAAACACATTCTTCAACATGGGTTGTGCACAAAGGAATTGAGAGTGAAAGATGAGTGAACTGAATTCAACACAGCACCTGTGATCACTGGTATGATGTGGACAGAGCTTGGGTTGCTTCACACCACAAACAAACAGTGTCAGTGTATTTGTGTGTAGGGTTGTTTATCTGTGGAAATACCCATGAAGGGTACTTCCAAAGTATCAAACTGCTCCCAGGTTGGTCAAAAAATGAATGAAAAGTTATTTACAGCTTTGGTCCGTTTCTTTAATCTTTCAAAACCTTTCAATGGAAGCATTATCCTGTATGGTGTCTGTCAAATAAAAACATCTCATTCTCTATTACGCTGCTCTGGACAAAGTGCATCTTAGATTTGGTTTCACTGCTGTCTGCATAGTAAACCGTCCCAACATTTGCCGAAACCTAACTTTAATCTGACGCAGCAGTGTAAAGCCTCCAAAAAGACAAAACAAAAACATATAAATGAAACAGCATATATATATTGGTAGAAATGGAATATAATATCCATAGGTATGTCTTCATTAGTGTATTATCACCTCAAAATAAGAATCTTTGTGTTTTTGTTACAACAGATTCCGCACCATGGAAGGCCAAACCAAACAATGGCTCTATTTAGGGCCTTTTTGTATTTTTTACGAGCTTCGTCGCCACCATAGTTTTGGATTAAAACACGTGTAGGAGAATTTTTTCCAAAATATTGAGAGTTGCTAGTTCTCTCAATGCACTCTTTACTTGATGCATGAAGTGAAGAGACTTGATTCACCACACCAGGTCTGTAATTTCTTCAGATAACTAGAAACTATTTTGGAAGCATTTCTCCTACACACACCAATGAATATTATATCTGATCAAGGTTGTAGCAGTGAAACCCCTGAGTTTCATGAATTTAGCAAGGGTGTTTTTATATTGCTTAAGACGTTTGTCTTGCTCCTTTTTTAAAATGTATATAGTCTTTCTTTTAATTAAGAATAACATAGGGTGTGAACATGAAATGGCTTTGAATAAGTTCATTTTATTTCAGCATTTAAAAAGGATTCTCTGCATACTACTTTTTGTCAGCCATTACCAAATGACTTTAAAGAGTTCATTTCAGACATTTTTGCCCTGTATGACTTGTATGCATGCGTATGTGTGTGTTATATTTTAGCAACACTTGTAATGCGGAGTCTCTTGGATCTCAGGCTAAAGCACCGGAAAGCAGGGGCCTCTTAATGTCCCGACCCCGACGTCTAAGCTGCTGCGCCACTGTTTGTCACCCTGAATGCCACAAGAGAGCTGGAATAATTTAGTC
>NW_023340095.1:21483239-21486487 GCF_004916995.1 Morone saxatilis | reverse complement strand
GGGGGAAAGAAGTGTGTCTGGCTTGCTGTCCTTCAACAATGCAGCTGCCACCCAATCTGTCCTCCTGTGACGGGAGTATTGTTCTCTCAGCCTGAGCAGCGTGCACAGACGGAGGCTGGTTTTTTAAAAATCTGTTCACCTCAACAAACACACACACCCACACACACACACACACACACACGGCGCTTGGTAATGCAGCAGTCACACCGAGGTTGCCAAAAGGAATCTTTGAGGAGTCAGCAGAAATATGACAGTGACACAGCAATTGTAAATCACCCAGTCAGAAGCATTCCAATGACTGTATGTGTGAGTCTGAACAGTCACTGTGGCTTTTACTGTCCCACTGTGACTGTGAGTTTTCGAAAAATTATGTGATACAAACAACATGTTTGTATGTGTGTATTAATAGTTTTAAGCAGACCACCTCCCTCCAAACATTATGCTATGGTGAAAGAAGCCCACATAAATCAAATATGGAAAGGAACAAATTCTTATAATACAACACTGAAATAGAATAATTTTAGTATATGTTTTTTTAATGCTAAACTAACACTGTACTGACATTATTCTTAAGATTAATCTTTATGAAATAAACTATGGTCTATCCATAAGAAACTCTATAACAGTATTGGATCAGAAAAATGGATGAGTCTTTGTTTAGACCTGGACTGAGCTGCAGAGTAAAACTATTCAGATTGCTGTATATATGCAGTAATATACAGCTGCCCAAGAAGAGTTCACATACTTATTAAGGTATTTTTATAAATATGAGTTTGGATAGATTCTGCTATGACAAGATGTCAAAATGATTGCTTATTCCTATATAAAATACCATAAATAGACAGAACAAGCCCCCGGTCCCTGATTAATGGTGTTCTCTGCACATCTAAACTACAAATCAATATTGACGTCATGTTTTTTGTGTTTTTTTCTGTATAAATTAATTTTCAGTTATAAACATAATACAGTAAGTTGCACTGGCACTTTTCAAAATATTCTTTCAGTTCCCTTGGTTGATCTTCAGACATTGAGAAATGCTTCTCAATTGGGAAACTTCCTAGTAAAAATTGAATTGTATAACTTGCCAGGGATTCAAATCCAAGTCTGTATGAACATATTGTATGGAAAGAATAACTCATCTACCAAATCATTTCTCTAGGTGTGTTTGTGTTTAGTGGGAGGAGGGGGCTGAGTCCTTCCATAGTGAACAGATGCTGCAGCCTCCAACTCAGTGACCCAGCCTGCCTGCACTGCCTCTGCACTGTGTGTATCTCTGTATTTGTCATGATCCAGGGTTAGCCCCCTTGGGGCTGTATGTAGGGATGAGCTCCCCCGAGGCCAGACCCTGACCAGTCCCTCAGGGCTGCCGCATGGCTGCCATTTGCTGGCTGAGCCCGGCACTGAGCCGGTCTGACACACCAGTGACCGGCTGGGATGGGGACAAAGGGGGTGTAGAGGGTGGGGGTGGGGGTATATATGGGCAACTGGGGCAACAGATGCCTGCTGAAGCCACAGGGGACCTCCCTGAAAGAATCCTCCTCCACCCTCCCCTACTTCTCTCCTGCAACTGGTGGTGTCCAGATTCATCCTCAGTGATACATATCACCACTGTCTGTCATGTGACCTTTTTGGTAGGGGTTGTGGGTAGCACTCACTGTCACCTCTGAGTTGTACAGACTCTCAGTTGGTTATGTCTGGTTCTGCCTCCCTGTTGGTAACTAAACCTACATGTCACAGGCCATCATATGTATAGGGGTGAGAACAGGATCATTGATCATCATTGGTTCCTCTCTCATCATTATATACAGAATTCTGAATGAATTGAAATGAATTAAACTAGAGTGAAATTAAACTATTCCTTATGCTGAAGGGGAAACCCCAAAGAAGCCCTGGCTGAAAAACACAGAAAACCTCTCAATCTGTCCCAATTTCACTTGTGAACACTCTTTATACTGTATATGCACTAAAACCTTCCAGTTAACAATATATTCCTAAAAACCACACTCATGGCAACCCATCCAATATGTGTTGGGATATTTCATTCTGAACCAAAATAGTGGACTGACTTAGATGCTAGTGTGGCTAAAAAAGCCCATTATTATATTAGGCACTGTCATCATTTTAGCGATTTGTTAGTAAGCTATTTGCAACTTTCAACTTATAAGATTTGAGCTAGAGACAAAAGAACACAATCATCACAACAACTAACTTTACTTCTTGAGGTGCAGCATTACATCACATTTGAGGATTCTGGTCACATCTGAACATATTGGCAGTTACTGCTCTTAAACTCATCACTGTGAGTTGAGTAACAATATATTCTTGGGGAGTATGGTCACAGAGATTTCATGATGAACGATTATGTATAATGACGATCAAAAGCCATGACAAAGCATGACAACAATGTTTTCACACATTCTTTAACATGCAAAAACAGAAGAAAACAAAAACACTTACCACACAGCTCCAGGAGAAACAGCAAGGCTGCAAAACAGAAAATGCAACTCCTACAATCTTCAATCAATCTTCTCTCCTGATATGCTACCTTTGGTCATTTCAGTAGCAAAGCACAAAGTCAAAAAAACTTCAGGGGGAATTTCCCAATAATGGTGGTGGTAAAATAAGCCCAGATGTACAACAAAATTCCCTTTTAAAGCAAGAAAAAAAATAACAATTCAAACTTCAGTATCCACTGGCGAAAGTAAAGCTGTCAATCCAATTGGAGCTGAGCAAAACTGGTTTCCTGGTCGAGTTTAGCAGCAATCCTAAGAGATCAGCCTTTAAGTTCTCCTTTTTGGTTGAGAAGCAGAGTGCAGTGGCCTGAAGCTGCAGGTTCAGCTGTGTGACTGACAACAGATGGAGTGTAAGCATCTACCATCCCCTCCTCACACGTAGTCTGCCTACTGACCAATACCAACGCAGAAATCTGATCACAAACACACACGTCTCACTTTCCTGTCTTCACCAAAGCTTATTCTGTACACACACACAAATCACCCACCTCTCCACCAATAAAAAGGGACACTAAGATAAGCTAGGATATCTCCACCCCCTTTATCCCCCCACCCAACCCCTCACATACACACACACCCCACCACCAGCCCATCCGCCGGCTCGAGCCATGAATGGACGAGAAGGCGTGAGTTGACAATGGTGGGGAGGGGGACACAAAGGAGGGCCCTCGGCGGGCAGCTGCACACACACACAACATGCTCAGGGCCATCACAAGCGTGTGCACACACACACAC
>NW_023340095.1:21472283-21483139 GCF_004916995.1 Morone saxatilis | reverse complement strand
CACACACACACACAAATACAGATACATGAGGAGAAAGAGCGAGTGAAAAAAAACCCAGGACCCAGAATTGAGCCCTGCGGAACACCTGGCCCACTGGGGACGGCTGCCGCCTGCAACCTCTTTGTTTCATGGGTGGGGGATTGGCTTGACTCAGACAATGAGACGAATTATGTTAAAAGTAGTGTGTGCTCCCAAAATGAGTGTTAGGAGTATGACTGTGTGTGTGTGTGTGTGTGTGTGTGTGTGTGTGAGTGTCTGACAGAAAGTTAGCAGGTGGGGAAGGAAGCTGTGAAGAAAAAGCCTTCAAACTAACAAGAGGCAGAAAAGGAAAGGAGTAGGAAAAGACAGAACAGCAGGAAAAAAGTGAGTGTAGGGCACATTGTTTGGACACAGCCCTGAAAAAATGGCGGCGCCTTTTCAAAGGCCTGAGATTGTGAGGAGGGGTATTACTTTTAGACTCAGATGAGTTCAGAAACAAGGACTGGCTGCCTATCAGGCTGGACTTAAACAGTTCCAGTTACCAGGCCATTTACCTTTAGAAAGGAGTAGGTTTATTATTTTCCCCCCAACATTGCCAATGGAACAAAACCTGATTTACCCTTCAGTAGAGAAGAGTACTGTACAGACCAAGTGTGAATACATACCAAACCAACCTGTCAAGAAGAAACTGAATCCTTGTCCAATTATGCATACAATATTAATGCCTGTTAATAAAACAATCATAGAGCTAATACAAATTACTTTACTACTTTACTTTACTAAAGGGGAGACGTCCAAACTGCATTTGGTTAAGACAAGGAAAGATTGTGATTTTGGTTAAATGTTAAAGAAAATTTTATATCACTGTCACTGCTGACTGTAGTCATTATGAGTGAGTATTGCAAAATTGCCTGTTTTGGCACAAAACAAATGTAATACATTGTCAGTGAACCTTTACTGATTTGTGAACTTATTATTTTCATTATACTGTTGATAGAAAACGGTTGGTATTTGGTTAATTTGGTTGGTATTATGTTTCCCTCTCATGTATTTGCTATTGCAAATTTGTTGTACGTAAGTGTAATGTATTCATAGTTTTGTTAGTTGATCATATTTCTTTTTAATAATTTGAATATTCTTGAATTGCTTTTATTTGTGAAATTAAAAAAAATGTTTTTTCATCAAAATATGGTATTGAAAAAAGTAGTGTTTTTGTCTCAAAATTAAAACTCATTCAACTTTATGCAGTTTACAGTTCTAGCTTCCTCCTGTCTCACATGAAATGATGTGTGCTATATTTCCAATTTGAAATAAACACAAGAAAATGTAAACATTGCCAGCAGTCAATGTAGTCAAGAAGATGGCATGCAACCATGGCAGCAGTCTGAATGAAAGGTGATTTGTGGGAATAGCCATTTAGAAATCATGGCCTATAGGAAATGTAGCATCTTCAACCCAAAGCCTAAAAATCCATGTTTGGTTAACATGGTGAAGCCTTACGGAGTGTGTTTCCTGCCCCAGCCCATCACCTGCAGTCTCCTGCCTACACAACTGCTTTCCATTAGTCATTAGACACAGCATATATCCACTCTCTTCGCCAACATGCACTCATTTGCCTGAACTCTGACAACTGTAACTTTTTATAATCCCATATCTTGCAAATACCTAGTTAGTTGGTTAGTTAAATCAACAAATCCTCATACACAACACTAAAAGCAGTAAAACCCACCGCTCATGGAAAGCCCAGGCCAGAACATGCAAATCTGCTGGGTGTAGTTCCCATTTTAGTCTAAAACCACAACATTTATCTGATCAGGGGTGAGCACTCATATAAAGTTACTGCAGTAAATGTCATTAGCGTGTATATTCAAATTCACCTCGTTGGAACAAAGTGTGTATTTTGGCTTCCAGGTGACAAAACCTGTTCAGGGTTAGTTTATCAAACACGCCTGAAACATGATTGATCACCATTACTGTAGCCAGCAGAAGCTTTTGTGCAGGTAACAATGATATTCTTACGGGGTGGAAATGTCTCAGTTTTACTTCTAATGGTTTTATACTTGTAAAGTTTTTTGAAGTTTGTTGTTAAATTTTAGAACCAGACTGATATGTGTTTTGTGAGACTAATTTAGAGGGGGAAAAAATCACGGATCACTGATATAGTGGCCAATATAAATAATTTTTCTTTTATTATTAACTATTGTTATTTAACATATAGGCTACACTGTCAACAAATTCTAGAAACTGAGAAAATAAAGAATAAATGAAAATAAAATATATAGCTAAACATCAGTACTGTAAAAAGTCTTTTGTATTAATTGCCTGAAAAAGACAATACCAATATGTGTGCAATAGGTATAGATAGATAATATTGGCCAACCAATATATCAGTCGGGCTCCAGTCAAGGTATATATATACTGCAGATTTTTTTGGGCAGCTTTTATTTGATTTAATATACATATTAGCTCATCATGCAGACTTGGTTAATATCACAGATTTCTCACACAAGTTTATCCACAAGCATTTACAAGAAAGAAAAAAAAAGAAAAGAAAAAAGAATTTAATAAATACCATTAAAATTCTAATAAACTAATAAGTACCTATACATATAAAGTGCTTTGCTTCAGAGCAAAAGTACGTCCTTATGCTGTCATAAATCTATTTACTTTGGATCATTCCAGTGCGTGGAGGGCACTAAGTCACAGCAAAGTAAAAGGACACCTGGGATATTAAAAAAGCAAACAGTATCTGTATTGCAGTTCTAAAATCCAATTAGTTAACATTAGTCATTATATTATCAGGCAGATTTTGCTCTCTACTCTCTATCAACCACCCCCACCCTTGCTCCTCTCTGACTAGCAGTGACTCCTTAATTGGGGCTCAGCTGACAGGTTTTCCCCTCAGGGAGCAGGAGCCTTGTGGGCCATCTGCTTGTAGTCGCAGGATGAACAGGTTTCCTGCTCCCCGCCGCCTGCCTGCACCTTACTAAGCCTCTCCAGCGCAGCGCAGCACGGCACAGCAGTGTAGCTACTGTTTACACAAGATAAATCGGAGTAGTTTTGTTTGACGTGGGTGCCATTTCTACCTCAAACAAAATAGGAAACATATGGAAGTGCCACCAAATCCGACAGAATGAGGAGTAAGTAGGAGAAAGTAAAAGTGTTATTACACTCCTGAGTCAATTTAGGTATTTCTGTTTGACCGATGGATTTTGTTTAATATGCATTTCATCATTCTGAAACCCACATAATCTAAAAAGACCTAAATTTTATTTGTACATTACTTACCTTACTTATGAGTTCTGCAGCAAAATTGTCATTTCATTTTAGAAAATAGTCTAGCTATATTAAAATGGATGAATGTATTTGCTTATTGCTTATCTAAGGTATGAATTCTACTTTATTAGTGTTATTTAAAAAATATAGGACATAATTTATAAAAACAAATAATAAACACATAAATTATAGTGTTTGTTTAACCACATTTTGGACCCGTTTTTGTTTATGCAATAGCGTTAGAAATGCTTACTATATCAGTGCCTAATCCACACCTCTATATTAAAATATATATTATTTATTCCTCTACATTATTAAAGGCATTGTGTTTCTCACTGTTATAAGTGTATCCCTGCAAAAGTTCCAATAAAATAAAGGGCTAAAAAACAGTAAAAGGAATGCTCACTGTTTGCTGTGCATTGGCAAGAGTGTGGCAAAATGATTCAATATATTGCGATACTGTAAGCACAGTCACTGCATTACAGCCCTCAGCTATCTAGCAGATGGGGGTTTAAATACAATACTTTATAGTGTTTTTGAGAATCCATACAATATCACAAAACAAAATATCATGATACAATATTTTTCAATATTTTCTCACACCCCTACGTACTATCTAGGCTTTTAATGTGTATCTTTGTGCCTGTTTTCAAATGTGCAAAGTGCCCATTAATCAGTGTGGCTCAGAGCTCATTTAACACCAATGTCATCATAAGCAGAACTTTTCCAGAGTGGGACTCCATACATCAACACATCTGTTATACAAACTCCACCCTAAAACACACTTTCACAGAAATCTCCACCAGGAATTAATTCTAGTCCAGTAAGTAAGTGCAACCACTTAAATTTGAAAAACTGAAATGATCCACCCTTCGGCTCACTGGGTAAACACCAGTCCAGGCAGCATGGATTACTCCAGAGAGGAAGAGGTAGTCCAGCTGGTATCATCCACACACACTTTACAGGCATAATGCTGTACTAACAGCCCCCGCACATGCTCCTACCTATGGAGAGGGAAGCCAAACAAACCAGACCAGACCACATGGTGTGTGTGTGTGTTGAGTGTGTGTGGTGTTTGCTTGTGTGTGTGTGTGGTGTGTGCGTGTTTAGGAGGATGGTGACAGGTGTCACCAAGGACTTTTGAAGGCACAAAAGGTTGGGGCTTAGGCCAGTGCCCTCTGGGTCCTTAAGGAGGCAAGGAAGGCATTGTGTGGTGTTTGGTGGGTATGGTGTGTTGCTGTGTGTGTGTGGTGTCTGCGTGTTTATGGAGGGATGGTTGACAGGCGTCACCAAGGACTTTTGAAGGCACAAAAGGTTGGGCCTTAGGCCCAGTGCCCTCTGGGTCCTTAAGGAGGCAAGGAAGGCGCATGAAAACATGCTGCCCACACACACAAGGCTCACACCACCTGGCCTGGGTTTCTGGCAGGGCTGATGTTTGGTTGTAATGCTGAAGATGGAGTTTGGATTCGCAGGCTATTTACAAAGCAAGACACATTGCCTGAGATTTACAACATACTCAGGCCAAGTAAATTTCCACAGAACCTGGTCAACACCTTTTGGGAACTGTAGGGAGGGACGTAGGACCGCAACTAGGTACATGTTCATCGATTGAATTATTTCTGGTCTTAATCTAACGAATTCATCTGTAAAAATGTCAGAAAAGTGACTTAAACCACACAAATATATTCAATTTACAATCATTTAATACAGAGAGGGAAGCTGCAAAATGTGTGATTTTTGTTTGAATAATGACTGGAACAATCTACTAATCATTTCAGCAGACGTCTTAGATTGAAAAGAAATACTTTCAGAAGCAGAAAACACTGCTATGACCTGCGTTTTTCTGTTTTACAGTTAATGATGAAAAAGAACTTTAAACTGTATTTTTAGTTAAACAAATGTTTCAGTATTCCTGACATTGCTGGGATTGCTGAAGTGAAATGCGATTTCGGCAGGTGTGTCAGGGAAATTCTGGGAATCTGGAATCATGGAGATACTTTGACGTGATTATGAGAAAGCAATGGAACCGCATTTAGCTCTACTTTTATGATGAAATGTCATAGCTTATACACACACACACACACACACACACACACACACACAAACTCACAGCTCCCTGATTAAGTCATGATAGATCATCCCCACAGGGCCTGGCCTTTTGAACATGCCTGCATGTGTCTGTGGTGTGTGTTCGCAAATATTCACATTTGCATACATGCTGTTTCATGATTGTGTGTGTGTGTGCGTATGTACGGCCATGTGTCTGACTGCAGGTGTGTGTGAGTGTGTGTGTGTGACACTGGGGCGAGTGCCAGGTCAGTGGGGTCAGAAACAAACAAAAGAACGGAGCAGCTCCCAGCTGCCGGGCCAAACGTCACCCAGCAAACCCTCCGCCCCCCCACCCCCCTTCTTTTTCAATGGGAGCGTGCCGCTCTTCTGCTTCTGCTGACACATGCACATTTACACACACATGTCCCATCCGGCGGCCCATAGTCATGTCTAGAGCTTGCTGCAGCAGGCAAAGGGGGTAAAAGGGCATATGGGGACATATGAAGAGCATGCAAGGATGCAAATGCACAACACAGACTAACATCTGAACACACATCAGTGCTTCCACTCAGATATTTACAGGATTTTGACAATTTCAAGACACTAGCACTCTTTGAAAACAACAAATATTTAGCAGCCTCCCTGTACAGATAAAGAATGTTGCATGTTTCCATTGCTGGACTCCCACTTTCTACCCTCTACTGATGGTATGGTGAAATGCTAAGAGCCTAATTCAGACGATTCAGATCTCCCACTGAAACATACAACAAGGAGTGATTATGAAACAGTCTAAGGTTAAAACTGACGCTTCTGAACATCACGCAACTACAAGGTAAAGTCCTCGACATTATACCTCAGTTTAAAATACAGAGCTTTTTAGCCTCAAAATGTACTTAAAATATCTAAATGAAAGCATCTATTTGATAAATGGTCCTTTTATTACCCATTGAAATCAATGAAACAAGGCAGTAGAAACAATACCGCTTTTGTCCACAGGGGGCGCCAGAATAAACACAAAATGAAAGGTTCTACTAGGGGCTTTAAGTCCAAATTATAAGACATATCATTTATGTATTTGGAGGTCAGCCTCCCTCTAGCTTGATAGTTGCAGGCTAACAGTCGGTGACATGATCGGTGAAACTTTCCTGTTTGAATTCTATCTAAATAGCAGTGGTTCAGACAGACTTTAAAGGGTCACAAACCAGGAAAATCTTCACACAAAGAGCACATTTTGCTTTAAATGTTCTATTATCTGAGACACATGTTTCCAAGTGCTTAAGTGTTAATGAAGAAATGCTTAATAACAAAGTATTTACATCACCACAGCTCAACAGCCACAGCACTGCAAGAACCATTGATTGACCCAGTATGCATTACTCCAATCTGACTTGGCAGGATATACAATGAGTGTTGCTTAAAGGGAAGAAAATGTAATCACATAATTCTGAAAATAAAATGAACCTTTTGAAAGTCGTTTGTTTGTATCATTGACTGAAGTCACAGTTCAGCTTTGCCATCATCACAGAAACAGACAAGCCACACTCACCTGGAAGAGTTTCAGGATCAGCTGTTGAGGGACCATTAACTATGACATAATGACATGTAGCTGTCCAAAGGTATAATAAGGTAATTGCTCTGTTTCAACAGTCAGAACAACCACTTTGCATATAAGTAAAAAGAACAGTGTGTGTGTGTTTGGGAAGAGGAAAGCAAGCTGAACTTGTTCAGTCAGGATTGTTTCATTAAACTCAATTATGCCACATTTTCAACGAATTATTTTTGCACACAGTCCTCAAAGGTTTTTAATTCATCTGGCACCCAATTCCTATTTCCTAATTCCTTTTCATCCTTTTCAGTCATTTTTCCTGCATCATTTGTTTTACTAATATAAGATCAATACAGTTATATCTTTACGGGTCTTTGTATTAATTACGTTTTATTTTATTAAAATCCAATTCATTCTTTTTGACTCCTGCGCTACATCTTTATGGCAATAAGTCGGAAATATCACTACTTACTTTGACAAGACATCCATTCCGTCCTGAATTAGTCCTCCATCACACACTAAAAACCCGTCCCGAAAGCTGCAGGAAGAAGCTGCCGTTTGAATAAGCTGTAGTCGGAAAACACCACATTCAGCTGCTTGCTGCATTTGTGTGTGAGTTGAAGGTACATCAGGGTAGAGAGTGTGTCCAACTTGTACCTGCAAGACTGTCTCCACCCAACGGCCACGAGCTGTATCGGTCCGCGATGTGTTTGTGTGTGTGTGTGTGTGTGTGCACGCACTGTATGTAACGTACAACTATTCTATACACACTACTGTAGGAGGGGCAGATCTCGAGGTGGTGCATGGCAGGTGCCACCCTTAAAAACAGCTGGCCACCTCAGCTGCCACCACAGTCTGGTGTCAAATACTGTCAAACTGAACACATTAAAGGTCCAGTGTTTAACATTTAGGAAGATCTAATATTCATAGGTATGTTTGTCATTAGTGTATAATCACCTGCATATAGGAATCTTTGTGTTTTTATTACCTTAGAATCTGCTGAACCACCATGTGTCTACAGTAGCCCATAATGGACAAACTAGCACTGGCACTAGATAGGGAAGTTTCTCCTAACAACCTGTTCTCATTCCCAGGTCAACAAATACAATACAGACAACAGCAGCGGCGATCAGTTAGTTGCAATCTTCCAATTCATCGCTAGATGCAGCTAAATCCTACACACCAGTCCTTTTAATTTAAAAAACTGAAATTAACACATAATTAAATGAACTGTTATGGCCACAGTTTAGACTAAGTGATAGGCTTAAGATCAATTATGGCTTAAGACATGTATTTTGAAAAAATACATACAATACAATTTAGACATTTCCAATGCTTTACTAATGTGCCACAATAATGTAATGTTTCTGAGTTCAAATATGAATTAAAGCTGAGTTCCATTCAGTGTAGCAGAACCTTTTCAATAAGCTATCATACACAGCAGCAGTACCCTGACTAATGCAGATGTTGCCACTGGTGAAAAGGCTATGCTGAAGAAATAACACAAGAGGGAAATCATTCATCCTCTGAACCTATTTGTTAAAAAAGGCATATTAACAATTTGTGTATGTTTTCATATCTTTTTAAGGAAGTCAATGCTATGATGAAAGCTCTGTTAACAGAACTACTGCATCATATTAAAACACTTCTCTTATGGGGAACATACAGTAGCAAAGAAATCTGTCTCCCTCTACTGGATCCAAGCTGTAACTACAGTTAGACATTTAAATAGTAAGTCAAGAATATGCTCCAAAAGGTAAAATAATTGTTAAATAAATTGAGCTGGGGAAAAGGGTGTTTACCTGCATTGTTCTGTTGTGACAATGTTCATGAACCTGAGTAACACCTATGATTCCTGCATCAAAGATGTGGAAACATTTGTATCTCTGTATGACATTCTTACATCACTACATTCCTGATTGAATGTCTAACCAATGAACCAATTACATGTTGCCATGACAATAAGGAATATGTACATGAAACCATAAGCGACTTCTATACGATTTTTGATGTTACTTACTCATTAAAGAACTACACAGCGTCACATTTAAAGTTAAAAAGGATGAAAACACCACAGGTCCAGAATCAGATAGAAGCAGACACATGTTTGTAACTGAGTTAAGGATGCTGGAAAGAAATTGTTCAGTTTGTTTTTGCTTCAGCTTTTTTAAATCACAGATTCATTTATCTTTGATACATCTAAATCCACATACAGCGGTTTTGAAGCATGCACCCAATGATTTCTTTATTTTTGTTACACATATCACACTTAACAGTTGCATGCACTTCACTCCTCCATTTACACATTCTCCCTGCTCCAACGGAAACACAGACCTTCATCTCATCAAGTAAGTTTAATATTGTGGATATTACAGTTTTTGCAAAATGCTTGATGAAGAATCTGGCTCATTGTGTCAACATGGAGTTCAACATCTCACTTGAAATGAAAGAAAACTAAATCTAACAATCCCTTTTCAAATAGCATTCTTGCAACAAATGATACACTTCTATACAAAACACTGCTGTCTTAAGTAGTTTCTCATGCAGGTTTCTTTGAAAGATACAGTACGTCTACTCACCTTTCAATGAAGACAAAAAATGGAAAAGCTTCAGAAGAAATAAATATATACAGCTTATATTTTGCCACGGCATTACTGGTTTTTACGACAACAAAAAACATTCATGAAATTTCCAGAATGTTATACTTGAGCTGAAGTGGAAAGCCGGAGGACCTTAGGATTGTTAGGCTGACCTACTTATAGTCTAGAGCCTTTACACCAGTTTAACGTATTATAAGCTCTTGTTGGAGACCCTGTTACAAGAGAAAACAATACAAATTCAGCTAGTTGATGACAATTAAACATTTTTTTCAATCTCTTAATATAAAGGTCAAATGTTTGAAATCCTTCCAGTGCACTCTCATGATTACTTTTTTGATAAATATTAAAACGTATTTCGTTTTAAAATTTAAGAGGACATCTCCCAAATGTCTTCACTTTTGCCAGATGTATAATGGTGTAGACACACCCTTTATTTACTTTCTTATGCTCTACATATTTATATTTATGGATAATTTATAGTTTATGTTTTTCTATTTTATCCTCTGTGAATATTTATTTCTATATTTTATACAGTGTGGGGTAATAAGGATGTGAGGACTGAACAGATCCTTGAAGCTACAGTAAACACACGACTGTATCTGCATCATTTTGACATGTAACTGTCAAAATGCCTGTGATTTTCCCCACACATCTGTAAAAAGGCTGTGATGGGACTGGTGTGCGTTTCCTTTTTCGGCACATGCTGCGTATCTTTCATGTAACCAAAGTCCATCCGGATTTTTAAATAATAGCAGACTTTGTACATTTCATGGCAGGTATGGCAGGCATCAGGTATCGCACTCTCTTCCAGAAGCGTGAGTTCCACGCGGCAGCGCCCCGCGAACCCTCTGGCCACCTAAGGGGGGCGCTCTTGCGAATCAGGTGCTGCAAGCCAGGGGGGAGGTGTGTGTATCCTTCTGGCCCAGTGTCTCCCAGCTGTATCAGAATCACATTCATTTCCCTCTGGATCAGCGCGTGGTGGAGCCCCACCTAGAGAATGATCAGTAATATTTTTTAACCCCTGAATGAATGAACACACTGGATGTTTAGTTGTACAAATACTTTTTCGTGTAGAAATACAACTTCATCTTACGTCAAGATATCAAACAGTTCTCTTACAATTGATTTTCTCCTTATCTTGAGATTTAGATTTTTTTATTTTTTGGTGCGACAATTACTTTTTGGTCAATTGTGTACAGATAATTGTTGGATTATGCTTTTTTAATTTAAGATTTTAAAACCTTATTTTTGTCACGGTCAGTAGCTTCTCCCTGGTGTTCCTGTCTCTGTCTGTCTGTGTGTGTGTGTGTCACTCTCCCTGGTTGCCTGAGGACCTGATTACCTGCTTACCTGTCTGACTGCTCAAACCCGCCAGCCATCAACTCATCAGTCCTGCAGTAAAAACC
>NW_023340095.1:21467905-21472183 GCF_004916995.1 Morone saxatilis | reverse complement strand
TCCACTCTCCGCCAGATCGTTGTTTCTACATGTTTGGTAGCAACTCTCTTGCCAAGTAGTGAAATTGATACACTTGTTTCTTCGTGTTGACGTACATAACATTGTTTCCCATGGCTCAGGATTACCACCTACACTTCAGCTAACCTGCCCGCTCCTTCTTCCTTAGCCACACTGCCTCCACCTTCAGCTCCACTCTGCCTGGATCTCAGCCATTATCCTCTCACCACTGCCAGCAGGAGCTTCACCTCACCATCTCATCAGCCACCAATAAATATTAACAATAAAGCCCTGCCTTTGGTAATCATACTCAACCGAGTTTGTGTTCTGTTTGTGGGTTTCTTTCAACAATTTTATCTTGGCCCATCTTGAGGCAGAAATCAGACAAAAGATCTGCACACTCCAGAGCTCACAATAAATTCAGTCAGATTCCAGACAAGCAGCAAGCAATATTCTGTACACATACGCTAAAAAACAATTCATTACTCAGATTTGGAAAAGGGGGAAAAATTGAAAGGTAAAGGAACACAATATTAATATATATATGTAAAATGGAAATGGAAAAAATACAAGTGGGAAAGACTAATAAGAATTAATCTGATCCAGACTTTCAGCATGTCCTCAGTCCTCCTCAGTATTTACTACTTTTATATAAATGGTGTTAAGTTGAATTCAGAACTACCACACTTTGCAGCCAAAAAACAAAGAAAATCAAATTGTTGCATTTTTATCTGTATATTTACCTGCCAGTTAAACCCTCCTATTACTGAGTTTTGGGGCGATGTAGGGCGTTGGTCTGTGATCTTGGATCCTGATCCTGATCCTGATCCTGATCCTGATCCCGGGGTGAGGATGAGCATCAGCCTCCTGCTCTGCTGCATGCGGTCCTCCACCAGCTCCAGATGGTCTGTGGGGTCAGACAAAGTGTTGACAAAATGGTTCCTCAGGCTTCTACCGCAACAAAAACATCCCTTAGGGACTGTAAAGACCCCTTCCGGAGAAGTTCCCCATGGTGGTTCTTTACTTTGATTTAGATGTTTTTAGCTAAATCAAAAAGAAACATGTGAAATACCAATAAAATAATATTCTGACCTTCCCCAGGTATGTCATCCCTTCCGTGGATAAAGAGTCGGTAGCCACACTTTTCCTCGAGGACGGAGGGCAAATTCTTTGTGACGAACTGACAGAGTGTCTCCTCAGTGTCCATGTCCAGGCTCTGCACTTGATAGACCACGTAGGCATCGTACACCTTCCCATCTGGGAAATACAAGCAAATTCATGCCATTCATAGACACAGACACTCCTCTGTAGGTGTAATCAGAATCATGTATTTAAAGTATAAAGTGAATAATATGATATATCAGTAGATCGTTATGACTCTGCAAAAAAAAACATACTGTTGTAGTTGGTTTTGAACTATTCTGTATAGGACTACAACTAATGATTATCTTAATTATAGAACCATGTGCTGATTAATGTCTGAATTAATCAATTGATTGTCTCATTTCTAAAAATAGTGAAAATAGTGATCACTGCCGTGACCAAAGTGACAGTAGAGTAGGGTTAGAATTACAGGTATACAGTGGCATGAAAAGGCAAAGATATGTCAAATTTGTATTTGAGTAAATGCACAATTCCACCACAGGACAAACCTACATAAGGAGATCATTATGACCCAATGCAACTTTGTCACCACACCCTACTTACAAAACATGAATGTGTGACTAATAAAGCTAAATACAAGTTGTCAGACATTAAATTACAGTGCTGAAACCCACCCAACTAAATCTAATTGGGAGTGCACAGCAAATAGTTCCCGCAAAAGCCCAGCTATTTTGCCTTTGTCTCCAAAACCCAAATTCTTCTTTGGTTTAACAAACTCTCTGAATCATAGCCACCCAGACTGCTGTCACTTATGATGCCTGTAGATGTTTTACTTCTATTTGCCCTGTAAGAAAGTTCAGAATGTGCACACTGAAATCATCAGGGAGAGAAAAGATTAATAAAATTTAACTGACTTTATTATCAGACCAGAAAGAATTTCCCAAAATAGTGTGGCTGGAATTGTGCTACTGCTAAGAAGTGTCTGTGGATCTATGCAATAGTAACGGCAGACTTCACAAAAACACATTGAACGCAACCAAAATCTGTACACGTGTAAGTTTAAACGAAAGGAGTCACATGAACCTTTTTGAACAACATCTCTGTGTGATTGCTTGCATGCAGAGGGAGAAGCACTCAGTTGTAATTTATCTAGAATCAGCTATACTAAAGACAGAAATAAACTAGTTTCCAGATTCATATTAAAGAAATAATTTAATGTTTTACGAGTTAATAAGTTCAATGATAAGACAGACCCCAATGTCGTGTGTGCATTACAAAGAGTACACTTCCCTGTCAAAGCCTGGTTTCTACATTACCCATAATGCAACTCTGCAAAAGTCAGTTTGGTCGGAAATTCATTCTCACTCCCAACTCCTCAAATACGGCAGCGGCCATACACTCTAAAGCTAGGACGCTGTAGGCCCCATGTAGCTTCAGTTTTACATATGCAGGACTCCATGGCTAGTTAGCAATAATAAATATGCAATCCGGTAAGACTTTCAAAATAAAGCTTGCTGAGAAACATTCAGGATTTTATGACTTTAAATGGTTAAAGGTGGTGGTTTTGACTTTTTCACAAAAACTACTTGTGAATCAGGTTATAATAAGTACGAACGAAAAGAAGCCATGGTTGACTTTTGGTTCCACACGGGACACTACTGGGTGAAAGTCCTGTGTTTGTTTGACCCACGCACCCCAACCTAACATCCTACCATATTCTGACTTTCTCATTCTTTGTACTGCGTCACCTGACTATAACGGCACATCAGAACATTACACCAAATGGGCTTGTCCAGAAATGACACTAGAGAGGCTAGTCTCAGTTTAAAGGCCACTGACCAAGCTGGAACTGGTTGGTTTTAGCGGCTAATGTAGCATCGAGCTGCCAGCCACAAGCATAGATGAGGAGTAGGCTACTTATTCTAACTCCAAACCCCAAAATGATTTTCATTTTCAAACTTGTTTTTAACCCCAATTCACGCTAACTCAAGTGACAGTTCTCCCCGAGAGCTGTAAACAGACTCTGATTTGTAAAATTGTCACAGTTACCCTTGAAGTAGATTAGCTTAACTTAGCTTAGCATAAGGACCAAAAGCAGAAGGTAACAGCTAGCCTGCCTCTGTCCAAAGTTGAAGAATCCACTTACAAGCACTTTTAAAGCCAACTAATACTACTACTAAACTAAACACCAAGTTGCACCTCGTTTGTTTCATCTGTACACAAGTAGAAATGTAAAAACAACGGTGTTTTCAGAGTTAGCTGAGCAGTGAAATAAGGAGACGTATGGACTTAACATAAATCCTGTCTTCCTTACCGTCAGTCTGACTCCTGTGTGGGAGGTACGATCTGAATAAGAGCGTGAGGTCGATAGCAAAGTACTTGACCAACACGGTGGCAAGCACACAGAAGATCACCATACACACTCCTTTAATGACAAGTGGAATTATTGACTCTGGAAATCAAACACAGTTAAAAAAGATTTTAATTGGATTTGATTAAATTATAAAAAATACAACAACAATGAATGATTGCAATCTAACAAGTATTGCCTGTGTAGACAAAGCCTGATGTAATATTAGTCATGGACAACAGTCGATCCTCACTGACCTCTCGGCTTCAGAGTTAAAGCTGATGAACTGATTTCATGAAGGCCCTTGCCGATGCATTTAAATTCAGTCTGGAAATCTTTAGCTGACACTTTGTCAATGGTCAGGACGGCAGTGGAGATGGTATTCTTTGAAGGCTTCTTGGTTCTAACAAAGGACACAGAATTTGGTTCATTAATGAAAAGGAGACAGTTATCATTATCATTGATTACAGAGAGGAAGGTGGTTCACTGCAGCAGCCAACCAGGGCAAGGGAGAGCAAACTCAGTCAGTCGGTCTACCACTCTTGTCCAGACAGAAGAATTAGATTGATTTCCATGAAATTTTGTACAGACATTCATGGTCTGCTGAGGATGAGTCTATATTACTTTTCCCTGAGTGCCCCAAACAATTGTCAAATTTCTCCACTTATCCAGTAAAATATAGAATACTATATTTTGCCAAAAGGAATAGTGCAGTCCTAGATTATGTATCCTTCTGAGTCAGGCAATGTCTTGTCTTTTCCTCAAAGAAGTCAGAGTCAGTTGATTTATAGTTTTTCTCCATTGGCTCATTTCTCGAAACAGAAATT
>NW_023340095.1:21462350-21467805 GCF_004916995.1 Morone saxatilis | reverse complement strand
GTGAACAATTGCCAAGTGGTTTGGAGGTTTGTCCATGTTGTTTTGAGAATGTAATTTCTGTTTCAAGAAATGAGCCAAACCAATGGAGAAAAACTGTAAAGTAAAATGTCTCAACAACTACTGACACTCACATTCATCACAGGTACCTTAAAATAACAAAAGTTAACCTCTGACTTTTTGTCTAGCACCATAAACCAGTTTCTTTTGTTCATGACCTTCCCCTCAACCTCAGCAGCATGGGAGTAACAACAATTTCGGCCTTTTTTAAAGTTTTTTTGTCCCTTTTTAACCTTCAAAAAACTCTCTAGCGTCTGATATTCTATTTGGGTCCACCCACTCTCGCAGACCGAGACAGGTTGTGACTAGAGAATAGCACAGAATGTGACGTTCAGTAGTGTTATGGGTTAAACATGCAGAGTAAGATTCATATTTACCACTTTTCTGGCATAATAATTGAACTAAGCATGATAGCCATCTTAATCAGAATCTTGATCGTAATCTTAATCCTAATGTGTTGCTCTGAAGTAGCTAGAAATATGATAAAAGCATGAAGAAATGCAGAAAACAATATTTAAATTATTTTTAGGGGGACCTGCTTTATATTGTATATTGTATTGTACTTTTTAAAGCAATGTTATTTAGTGCTAATTAGCAATGTGTGCATGCTAACATGCTGAACTGAGATTTAAACATCACCAGCTTAAGGCACTGCTGTGACAGAGTGCAGGCTTTCAGAGCTTCTGTTTATTCTCTAACTGAATCCTGATGATTGTGTGTGAAATGTGCCATTGGATGAAAACCACATTTCTGTACGTGTGTGTTTGCATGGATGTGTTTATGTGCTTGTCTATTCCACAGTAAATATCTGTGCATGTTTAAACACAGATGTGGGTTGTGTATTAGCGCATGCATGAATGTACACCATACGACAAACATGCAATAGCAGTCTACAAATATTAACGGTTCCATATTGACACTGTTGTATACTCCCTTGCACACATTAAATTGGTAGGCAGTGTATTTTTTTTCTGAAATTAGTGCAGTTGTGCTTAGATTAGCTTACATGGTGGTAGTTTGACTGTATCCATCAGTCTTGTTGAAAGTGATTCCATTTAATTCCCAGCTAGTGTTACAGTGACGTTCCACGTTGGTCCCACAGAAAACCGAGCAGTTCAGCTTGATCCCAGAGCCTGGTAGAATGACCAAATCATATTTCATATGAGACATTATGTTATGTACAAGTCAGGTGTTGTAGAAGTGACAAGACTGTCGGCCCCTGTTTGTTGTATTGTGCACAAGGACTCACACAGTGGCGGTAATACACCTACCAGGCTGGTTGTCAATTTCTGTTAAAACCCAAAAAGAAGAAGACTGCAAGCATGAAGTCTACACACCGATAAAATAAAATAAAATATTGACTTTGCAAATGTTTTATGAGGAAGGAAATGCATTCAGCACATTTGATTTCATCATTGAATATCTTTGATATAGTCATGACTGGCTATCGAGCACCCAGGGACATAGGCCTTTATGACCATTTCTGTGTTTTCAACGAGAGTAATCAGGTGTCTTTTTTTTGTTAAAAATGGAAAATATCAGACTGCCCTTAAGAGAAAAAAAAAGAAAGTTACTGCTCAGCGTGATTCCAGAGTTTTAATAGAGTCTGATCTGAGATTCAGCAGCTGCATCAAAGCAAATACTGTACTGTACTGTTTTCAGTTTTATAATATATACCACTTTTCCTACCTTCATCAGCAAACAGTTCCTTGTCGGTGGGAGAGATTATTTCTGGTTTATTGTGGTTTATTAGTTCTGTAGGTAACCACAAACAAAACACAACAATGAGTTATTGTTCCCTTTCTCTTCTGTAGGACAATTCACAAGAGTCACATTTCAGTGTTATAACCTTAAGTAATCATTTTTTATCCAATACACAAAATAAGACCCAATTTCTGCTAACCCTTACTTTCTGATCTCCTTTTTCGTCTTTTGTTTCACACTACCCCAACTAAAGAAAAAAATGCTCTCTCACCTTTACTTACTAGCCTCCTGGAGCCTGACGACTTGTACACCTTGTTATTGTGTTTCCAGGTACAAATGCAAGTGTAGATGCCCTCCTCAAATTTGGAAGCATTATGCACCCACACAGTATCTTTATCTTCACCTTGAAGAAGTTTGGAGTCCTGCAGCCGGGGAAGGATAATACAGAAGGAATCAAACAGTCATATGGCAGGAATTTGGAAGAGAGTGAACACATTTTAACCTTTGAATAACCACGTTTGAATCATGGAATTATCCAATAAAAACTGTAAAATAAAGACATTTTGGAAAATAAGACTTTATGTGCTGTCTTTAAGCCTTGGAAATAGTTTTCCTAGCTTTCATATTAATATAGTTTGTTAAACTGAATAATGCTTATCTAAAAATAAGTAGCACACAGAAAGTATCAGCTAAATTTACATCAACAGTCCAAACTATTTTAAATTACAACAGATAGTTATTAATTACTTTACAACCCATTTGGCCTTCTAAAAGAGTAAAGTTTTACTCTGTGTCCCTTAGTTCGCTAAAATATTTTATTATTTATATCATAAATAACATATCATAACATAATAAATAAAATATATATAAACCAACTGAAATGTAACTGTTATTTTCTCGGACATACCTGCTAACTAACTGCTTAATCATCAACATCTTTCTTGGTGAGAGCCACACATGTGGCAGTAATCAAATTAGTAGCCCAACTATGAGTTTTTCAGCTAATTTACTAATCCATCTACTTTTCCTTTGGTGTATCTGTAAATCATACTGATTTTGTACCGTACACTTAAATTCTGTGTGTTTGTACACATCATGCCTCTGGAAAGGACACAGTGAACTCAGCTTAACATAGAATTTAAATATCAGTTTCACATCCGTCTTGGAAATGATGGAACTATGAGGGCCACATACAGTGTAAGAAATTACATTCTGTAATTCTGCCAAATTAAATATCTCATGCTGTGAGCCATTGCAGCAGCAGCTGGGATTGGGGCATATTTAGTAACACATATGAGCAAGCAATGATGATTAAAGGGAAACTATTAGTCTGTTACACTACTGGCCCACAGCACAAAATGGCCACAATATATCTGTGAGTACTTGATAGACTTGCTGGAGCTGTTATTTAAGTTATTTAAAGGTTTATTTAAAACCTTTGAATGAAAAAATTCTAAGAGGCCTAAACAACAGGTTTTAGAATAAAGACTCTTCCGTACCATTTTCATGAATGAGCTTTGTTAGTTATACAAATTTTAAATCCTCATGAACTCTTTCTCCATCACACACAAGTGGCATTCATCATTTTTACACAGATGATTTACACAGAAACCACATGATCATACCTTCTTCCAGCTCCATGTTCCATTGAACATCTTGCATGTGTCGCTGACCGGATCTGGACATCTGACCTTCTTGTTCACGGCAGAGTTGGGGGTTGTTCCAAAAAGCAGTGCCTCATCCATTGCATGGCTTGCTTTGAAGACTTCAATTTTTACACGATAGTTTTTACAGTTTCCTGATGGCCTCTTATGTCTAGAAAAGTAGTAGATTAAGATCACGGACTGTATTAACAGATCATCTCAGAGAATGTGTTTTACGGTTGCCAAAAGATCAGGGCATTCATTTGATCTTACTTTTAACGATTGAAATTAGCTCCTAAGTTTCTAAAGCTGCAAAAATGTTTTTTAGAGATAAGCCATCTTACCGGCCAGTGTACAAGCCAGAGTCCTCAGAGCTGAGGTTTAAGAAAAAGAGTGCACCACCATGGTAATGTACTGTCTCGTTCTCATTAGTGGAGATCTCAATCTGGGAGTTATTTTTGCGCCACGTGAACTCTTCATCAGGGACGTTGCTCTCAGTCAGTGTTAAGGGCACAAAATAAAATGCTTCACCTTCAAGAAGCTTAAATGAGTCGATGAAAGAGTTCTTACACTGGAGTGTGGCTGTCACTGAAAATAAAGAAGATGATAGACATCATGATGATTATGATGACCAAATTATTAGAATATTGAACTGCTGCAGTACTAATGCAATACGAAAGGAAGTTACCTAATACCAAAGAGATTTTTAAACTTTGTGTGTAATACATGAAAGTAGGTGATGAAATGTTTGCTGTCTGTGGTAAAAATACTGCAAGTTTTAAATTCGCTCCAGCATCATAATGTAAATGTAGTCATCAAAGACACCCCAATCCTTTATAGAGACTTCATTGTGACGTTAACATGTAGATACAGACAGGATAAACATGCATTAAATGGAGCGAAGCTAGCTATGCTGCTGCTCTATAAGATATTGCTGTCTGCTGCGCTGTAAGCCCCACCACCACCCCAGCATCCACCTGTAGGCTCCAGCTAGGGGTTTAAGGTAGTTTAAGGTATTAGCTCATCACTCCCCAATATCTCTACGTAAACATAAATGCAGGGAATGATGAGGTCGGAGCCTAACCGCCAAAATCTAAATATGCTATACTGCTGTAATAAATTTCAAACGTGAGTTGTCTGACTGAACTATATTTAATGTTAGTGTTTAGATGTATTCTCTGGTAAAGGATAAGGCTAGCTTTATTCTATATTTTTGTTATTGAAAACAAATCCCAGGAAAAGAACAAAACTAACAATGTACTGTACTGTGGCACTCAACCCCAAGCCATTTAGTTCTTACTGAAGACATAAAAACCTTAAAATTACCATTATTATTACATATAAATGTACACCTAAAAACCTCAAACAGGAGGAAACAGTGCATTTGCAAGGAACTATATTCAGCTGTGGATTAATACACATTTCTACAAATAACACACATCAGATAAGTTCATTGTTGGTGTTGATGTTTGAGCATAGATACAGAGAACAAAATGCAGTAGAATCATCCCACTACCCTCCATTAATATATTTAATGTGGCTGCTAACAATTTAAGAGGGCCATTTCACTACATGCGCCGCGTCAGCACTATGAGTGTATATACTGCATGTGTGGTTACAGCTGCATTAGCAAATCCATTAATGCACCATTCTTGTCCATGTATTCTTCTAAATCATAATGTAAATCCTACCTGAACATTCAGATGCAGTGATCACCATGACGATGAAGAAGAGAAGTCGGGAAGTATCCATTTCCTGAGAGACACATTTCCTGAGTACATTCAAATTCATCTATAGTGCTGCTTCCTGACACTGTATCTGACACACCCACACAATGATATGATCATGACCGTTTCAAAATAAGTCTAACAGGAAATTCTTATTATCAGCCTGTTACAGTCAGTAGTTTTTAGTTTTCCCCTCCTGGGTGTTACTGTCTCTCTGTCTCTGTGTGTGTGGACTCCTTCCACTCTCCCTGTTGCCTGGGGACCTGATTACCTGCTCACCTGTCTGACCTGTCTGACTGCTCAAACCTGCCAGCCATCAACTCA
>NW_023340095.1:21460338-21462323 GCF_004916995.1 Morone saxatilis | reverse complement strand
AACCCTGGTTCTTCATCCACTCTCTGTTATTTACACACCGGATGCTAGAAGATTTAATCATGTAAGGGACAGCACCATTTTGGAGCAAAGGATGTGAGTTTGTCCTGTTTGATTTCTTAGTACTTTAGTTTTAGTGGCATTTAGTGGTGAAGTTGCAGATTACAACCATTTGATCGGTCAACTGACTCAGCAGTTAATCAAGTCATCGTATCAGCACTGATCTAAATGTCCCTCATGTACAGTTCCATTGCTTTAGGAACATAGTCAGTGCGATTTCATTAAAGAGACTGTGTCTGCCGTTTGTGTTCTTGCAGTGAGAACATCAGATGGGCGAGGACAAGTCTAAGAACTCCACTCTATTCGTCTGGGTCAACTTTTGTAAAACTATTAGTCTGGGACAGGAGGTGTGGAAAAGTACAAAAGCAATTTGTTTAATTTTTTATGTTTGTGAGTAGCCACAAGTCTATTTAAGGTTTAGACTAATTGGTACAAGTGTGGCGCACAGCAAGGCATATGCTTCTTGACCGACTTTAGTATTGTTTTGTCAGACATTTGTTTTGTTATAATTTTAAAAAGAAATGGATGTATCCAACTTTAAGTTTTGACTTTTTATTTTAGGTTTTATTTTTTACACAAAGACAGTGAAGCAAACAACGAAGCCAGCCACGAGTAGAAAAACAGACCAAACAAACACCATCTCTCAGTGAAAATGTTGCAGTTTTTGTACTCTGATTTTCTGATTGCAGAAATGTAATGTAAATGCATGATGTTCCTTTGAAAGTTCATGGTTTTACGCTTAAAGGTGACAACTAACCAAATGATAGAAGGGAGTGTGTTTGCTTGAGTAACAACTTACCCTGTCAAGTTTAAAACATCGGCAGTTGCACAAACATTCAGTGGACATGTGGTGTTCTAGGATCTTATCTTTTAAGTTCCTCTCTTGATAAGACTGAAAAACTGCAGGTTCATTTTAATACAGTAAAAAACAACTTACCATCAGATACAATTTTCCATACTGACATCAGCAGCTTTGAAGAAGCTGTTAATTGAAAGACACATCATCTCAATGCACAAATTAAATAATAAGGTTATAAAGTTATATATGTGTGTGTTTTTTAAATTTGTACAATGTGGTGACACTTTATGCGCTAGCTCTCACACACTAGCATATTTGCAGTCGTGGTTATGATTCTGTATTTAGGGTGAAGTGCTGGTCTGACTAGCAATCAACCCAAAGGGTCTATCTTTGTATGTTTATGTTCTCTCTCACAGGACTCTTGTTAGGCATTATACTATAAACAGTTTTATATACATTTATATTGGCGGTAACACTGTGTGTGCAGTCTAAATAGATTTGTTTTTGTACAGATGAAGTCACTGTAAGTATTTGCTAAAAGAACACTATTTAAAAATGTCCAAATTGCCTCTACTTTTACCTCTTTAAATTAATTGGTTTTAAAGGTCTTATTATTTTACTCTCGTAAACTACTTTTTAAAGAGTGCAAAACAAATGTTTGCTTTGGCCTTCTTTCCCGTACATCTGTAAGTTTCCAAGTTTTTTCTTTTGTCTTTACACTGGACAAAAAGGCCCTTTATCGGGATATATTTTCCAGTCTGTAATCCTCTGCGTACTGTCCATATCTTTGACAAATACAAATGTTTAACTATCTTGGATACCTATAGTTTAAAACCTAGTTGTAATTAGTGTACCTTAGTTTTACAGTCCAATGCAGTTTCAAATACACAAGTAAAGTAAAAAGCTTGCTTACCTCTTAAAAGTGTGTGTGGACCGCTGGAGTGGATTCAGTCAGACTGTGTGTTGTCTCCCTTACAACGCAGGTTTATATCTCCCCTGCTATCACTGAGCTCAGCACACACACACACACCCACCCAAACACACATAATGGTACATTCATTCATAGACACACACTCAAACAGAGTCCCTCCCTTTTTTTTCTTTTCTTTCATTCCTTCCTTTACTAGTG
>NW_023340095.1:21459844-21460267 GCF_004916995.1 Morone saxatilis | reverse complement strand
AGGTCCAGTGTGTAACATTTTGTGAGTTTCTTACTCGTGCAGTTGGCCCATTGGTTGACTGTTTTACTTGATGGCAGCTTCGTAGAGTGTAGACCACTAGACAGACCACATCACACATAAATTCCTGACTTGGGAACTTGGAAGACATTTCTCTCTACTGGGAAAAAAAAAAAAGCCAGAACAAGCATTAACAAAACAGAAGGATGTCTGTCATCATAATCTTCCCACAATAAGCCGACTATACACCAGTGTTGTATAGCCTAATAGCTGTCGTTCAAGGGAAAAATACTCCTCTTTAATAGAGTAGAGCAAATGTTTCCACAGTCACCTGTGCACACATTCACATGGGAAGAAGTTAAATGACTAAATGAATAATTACTCATCGTCATTATTATTATGAGTAATTTCTACTAGTATAGTTGT
>NW_023340095.1:21452532-21459715 GCF_004916995.1 Morone saxatilis | reverse complement strand
ACTGAATGAATTAACTTAACAAAGTTTCCTGGACATGACACACTGTGGGCATCTGTTTCTCTGTCTTCCGGCCCACCTTACTCACTTTCGACTCAGGGGCAACAGAATAAATAATATAAAGAAAAAAAAACCAAAAATAATCTGATACATAGTGGCATGACTTTCCCGTATTGCCAAATGTCGATTGCTGCACATAAGCTGCACAATTTATGAGTGAGTGTGGTACAGTCAGAGTTGGGGGTACGTTAGCTTAGCTTAGTATACAAACTGGAAGCAGGGGAAAATGGCTAACCTGGCCGGGCCTCAAGTTCATAAATGTGCCTACCAGCAACTGATGAAAACATAGTTATGCATATTGTACTCCATTTGAGCCTCCTAAATGTTACACACTGGACCTTGACCACATTGTTGTATCCTGTTTATATAATCTGCACACAAACAGATAGCAGTTGTTCCTTGCTATTAGTGCTAGCTATAAGTGCTGATTGCCAGACAAAGTACAGCTTTTTGGTATAGGTCTCTGTACAGACCCTAACAACCTCACTGTGACAAAAAGAAGCTGGGTGCTCAGTCGCTGTTCTTGGCTGTCGGTCACCATGAAATACTTTGGGTACAGCACGCATCTTCCATCATTTACTCTAGAGAAGTGGGTATCAATGCTGACTGCTGCTAAACTGAAATGCTGGCTTAATTTGTAGCAGTAGTAGTTGAAGGAGTTCTAGTTGGAAAAGTGGAAAGAGTCTCATTTTTATGAATGGGACGGAAAGTTGAATAAATGTCATATGTGTTCATATGTGTGTAATAATAATAATAATAATAATAATAATAATAAGATTAGTTCAAAGCTTGAAAAATATGTTAAACTGTCTGTCTGTCAAACTACATTAATTAGGTTCTCAATCAGCTGTGTGTTCCCAATTCCAATTAAAGGTTGCAATGTTGATGGTCTCTGCTTAGTGACTCCTGCCTCAGAGAGTTCATTTTATGAAGATCTTAGCTAGGGTGTACGTCTCATGATTATGCTTCTAGCACCAAGACCGTAACCCCTATCGCCTAAATGGGGGACGTTAGGCCAAATAAGAGAACCTGCTGAGCACAGTGTGTGTATAGAGTCAAAACTGTGACCACAGGAGCAGTTAGGAGAAGTGACTGTATGCTAGCATTCAGTGACTTGGAAGCTCATGACGACATTCACTTGAACTGAAGTAAAACAGATCAGAGGAAGAAAAGACAACAACTGAATAATCAGCAGCCGCAGTGTGCACACCCATTCACTGACGCACATGACAAAATGGAAAGGCTCCCCTTAGTTAGTTAAATAATGAATGATGATGAGTTTATGACACATGCAGTGACATATATTTCTGACTAAGAGTTTATTGTTCAATTTCATTATTAGACAAAAAAATTAACATTCAAACATAATACCAAGCAAATCACAAGACGACATTTACATGCATAAATAAAACAACAAAACATACGGTGGGTATGTTTAGCAGATGCAGATATTCCTCCAGCCACGAGTCCTTAGGTTAATGCTCCTTCCAGTTTAAAAGAATGAATCTTTTAGTGGATAAGCATCCCAATGTCCCATCCTCTGACATGAGGATGCCTACTGGGCTGTTGTTTCCGTCCAGAAAGTTTTACCAGCTGGGCAGTCCCACAGCAGGTGGAAAGCAATATTATGTCAGAGACTGGGGAAGAGACACTGCACTCTGGCTTGCCTTTAGAGGGAATTTCCCATCAGTGGGCACTGGGCAAACTTGGTAGGTTTCCAGACACCTCTTGGCTCATATGAGTGTACAGAGGCTGGATTCCGAAAAGTTGGATTTGTGAGTCAGCCACATACAAATAATAAGATTTGAGACGTGTCAAGCATGACAAGTAAAATCCACTTAATGCTTTCTTTTCAGAATCCAGGATTACTGTGACTGTGTTACCAATTACTACAACAACTGATTCCCTAATGTGCTGTACTATGACTGACAATCATTAACAGTAATGACAAATAGATGTCCTTGTCTCACCCCAGTGATCATTTCTCACATAAGGAACACATTTCACCCACAAAGACTTTAAGAGAACATAGGTTCACACACATATCAGCAATAATGCTCATGTGTGTAGCATAGTACAACAAAAATTTAATATAAATACAGCTTTATATCCGTCAGGTAAGGAAACGTTTAGCACTCTGTAAACCAATTGACAGAAATCTTGTCAATATACACGTCTATAACAAAAATGAGGTCAAATTGGTTATTGCAGGCTTGACTGAAACTCTGAATGTATAATGATTTCTTTAAATCTAAAGACAGCTAAGAGTGTGCTGATCTTCATCAGTGTTCCTCCGCACTTAGTGTACTCTCCACATTTTGCTTTGATCATTATATAACTACTGAAAACTTGTTTTCTCTCTTTCTCTGAACCATGTTTCCACTTTCATAAATGTGAAATTCACATGTCAAAAATATAACTGTTTCCAGGAAAAAGGCCTGCAGGTCCTGATGTGACAAACAAAACATCTATGTTCAATCCAATCGGTCAAACTAAATAAAAGTTTTCCAGTTGGTTTAGACAATAGTCTGGATTCTCCCTGCAGGCACTGAGGGCATGTGGTACCTCAGATTCTTCCAAAAGTTTCTGTTTGAGCACAATGTTGTGAGTTTGTGGGTTCCAAGGGCGGGTTTCTTCCAATTAAGAGATCCTTGTTTCCTCTTGATGTACTGCAGAGACTCTGGCAGGCAACTGTAATCCACCGGACCATCTGGTAGGATAGAATAGAATATATTCAGTAAACATTACCTTGGACCTGTACTAGCTATTACTAAAGCTATAATCTAACGGACATATGTGAGAACAGTATCTTCTCATCTAACTGTCCACTGAAAGTGTTTTTCCAGAATAATGGAACTTTTCTTATGAATCCGAATCCGTTCACAGAGCATATATTATTCAACAGTAGTCATTGTTCTCAGGATGTCCGGCTCATCTGTATGTGGTCAAAGTGCTTTCCTTCTATTTGGAAAACACTGATAAAGAATTTGGCTAAGATGACATAACAAAAGCACTCAGAGCCCAACACACAATCACTGTAGTTTTGTGGTCTGAGGGGGGCTTTCACAGATTGTGGTCACTGCCTCGTCATGTCAACAGTGACGCACGCACTGCGTCATCTATTGGCTTGCTGGGTGCTGTGTTGTGGACTGTCCTATCCTGCCTGGCTGTCCTCTGCATTTAGCTCACACAAGAAGTGACTGTATACTAGCATTCAGTGACTTTGAAGCTCAAGTAAAACAGACCAGAGGAAGAAAAGTCAACAAACAACTGAATAATCAGCAGCCGCAGTGTGCACACCCATTCACTGACGCACATGACAAAATGGAAAGGCTCCACTCTAGTTAAATAATGAATGATGATGAGTTTATGACACATGCAGTAACAAATATTTCTGACTAAGAGCCTTGTGTGCTATTGCTGGGCTGACAATGGCTAACACCATCCTCAGTATGACTCTGTATGTATTATAAATATGCCTTCTCCTTTTGGAACTTTTTCCCCCAACAGCTCAGACATTCTCCCCAACTCAAACCCATCAATTTAAAGCTGCTAAATATGTGATCGCCATGTGCTGATATCAGTGTGCGAACTTTACCGCGGCTTTCGGGGGGGCTCAACGTATATTGATGGGGGGGGGGGGGGCGGGGGGGGGGTCCTCAGAGCAAGGACTTACTCAAAACACATCCATTATTACAAGCCTGTACGCCTACTTGCCTTATGTTAACTTTCATCTCTAAGCTGAACGCTCTGTATCACCAGTCCGCAAAGAATGCGCGATTGCTCGAGGAAGCGGCTGCAGATCTCCATATGCAAATTTTGAGAATTGGGCAGATATTCACCATCAGGTGGGTGGCGTGTAGTTTTAATACTGTAAAAGCAGTCTGGAATAACTACCCTGCATTAGCGCACCACTTCAAGACAGCAAGCGATTTAAAGTGACGTTTAAGACATAGCGCCCCCACGCTTCAATGGTGAGGACAAGAATTGCATGCAGGCCAGTATCTTTATTAAAGTTAAATAGTGATGAATCACCCTCATGTGCAAATCATACATTAAAAATAGCCTAGTTTTACACATGATGCATGATTATGACAATACAAAAAAACAAAAAAACAAAAAGGAAATGCATGGGAAAAAACTGCATTTTGCCAATATTTTAGAGACCCCCCCAAAATTTCACAAATCGTGTTTTTAGGGGAGCTCATGTCTCATTAAGGGGGGCTGTCTGAGACCCCCCTGGCTCCCCCGTAGTTCGCACCCTGCTTCTCAACGTTACTTCTTTCTTCTGTTTGGCGCACATGGCTAATTTGCATACGTGCACAGGACTGGCTGGCTCCACTCTGGCAAAAAAGTAAGAACAGTATTTGTTGAATAAAGTTTTCGAATTTTGAATACGGACATGGGTGGCTTAAAAACATTGTAGTCGACCATTAGTGACAATTACAATCATTGTATTTTTTAATTTTTTGACAAAAATTTGAGACACCTTCAAATTTTGCTTTTGAGGCTTTCAGGGGGTCTCATGGGTTAATGGGGGGTCGCACACTGGCTGTTATTGTCTTATGTGTTTTTGTTACCATGCAAAGTGCCTCTGAGTACCTTTTAAAGCACCATAAAACATTTTTTTATTCTTGCCAGAACGTTAGGTTGGTTTGCCAGGTCAAGCTACTTTTTAGCCCCCAAGGGACTTTAATTCTCAAATCTATCCAGCATAGAGAACAATGTGATGTGTTCACTCTGTCCTCACCAATTTCCACTAGAATTACTCTGGGGTCGTTCTGGGTCAAAGCGTCGTGCAGGCCTATTTTCTGCTCATAACACAGTTGGTTTTGGTCGTCATTTAAGGGTTCTTCCTCCGTTTTTCCATTAAAAGAGGATACTGCCTGAGGTGAGACGATGATTATCAGTCTGCGGCACTGGCACACTCTTGTAGCAACGACATCATGCACTGCTGCAAGAGATAAAACACAGGAAACAAGTCCTTGTAGAGTAAAAGCCTGTCTCTGCAAACTGAAAACAACTTGTTTTTTAAGATTTCCAGTAATTTCACACACACACTTTCTAGGCAGACTATTGTGTTAATTTCACACAGGTGTAAATGGCAGCTTTCTGTGGAATCTTTTGAGCAAGAGGGAAATTGTTTCCAGAACGACAAGTCTAGCAATCTGCATCTATTCACAGTGAGGAATTCTTCACTGTGATAAATTATCTCAATTACTATTACAATATTTGAAGTTAATTAAAAGTTAATAAAACCACGGCAGGAGGTATATGTGTAAAATGGTCACCAGATGGTTATGTGTAACAAACCATCAGGCGAAGTCAGGTTAGACCAGTGGTTTCCAACCTGGGGGTCGGGACACCCACTAGGGGTCGCCAAAGCTTCAGAGAGTCACGAGGCTTTCTTGAGTTTAAGGAGTGCCAGAAAACTTAGAAAATACACACACCGGGCCTATATCTGAGCATTTGCTTCACTTCTGTAAATAATTGTCTAGTAGAACAATTGTGTCAGGTACAAGAAAACTCTGAATTTGTCAAAAAAGAAGCTTGGTAAGTTTGCTAAAAATTATGAAATGATGAATACTTAATACAAACAGAGAATTTTATAAAACATTTCCTAAACAGGAAATAATCTACTCCACATTCAGTGAAATCTTTCATTTTACACAAACAGTTCACGGTTCGGGTTCATTGTATAGTTCTGAATATAATATGTAATATATCCATAAGATATGTCACTTAGTCTGGGGTCGTCAGTTTACTCATTAGTAGAAAAAGGTTCTTTTAGGAAAAAGCTTGGGAACCACTGTGTCAGACTACCAGTGGAGATCACCAGAAAGGTGATACCGCTAGTTGAACACGACTACCCACTTGACACAATGCACAACTGCAGAGAGCTGTAATACAAATGTGTAATGTATGGCAGCCAATGCGATAAACAAGACAAGTCTTTTGATGAAATTGGCTTTGCAAATGTTTTATGAAGTGAGAAATGTATTCAACAGGCTCATTAGACTCCAAGGATAATGTGTCTGACCTTCTCCAGGACAGTCGTCCCGTCCTCTGATGAACAGGGAGTAGCCATGTTGTTTCTCCAGCTCCTCAGACAGGATCTGCAGGGCGAAGCTCGCCGTCTCAGCTGAACTCAGGATGCTGGGATGGAGGAAGCTCACATAGGCGTCGTACAGCTTCCCATCTGGAGCTGTAGTGAAGGCCGGTAATGGGAGGGTTACTTTAAAAATGTAATTCAATACAGTTACTAATTACCTGTCAGAAAATTTTGTCAGTTACCTAAACCAAGTATCATAATATTAAAGTAAAGTAACTTTATTACTTTGCTACTGTTGGATTACCTTAACACCAACACCAATATGCAAATAAAGACCGTATTGATGCAATTGTATACTATAAGACAATAGAAGAATGTAACCTTTGAAAAGAAAATGGAAAAAGAAAAAATGGAAGAAAAGTATTTAAAAATTTTAATCCTGCTAAATAATGCCAATTTTTACTCAATGAAACTGTATTCTGATTACACCATTTTTTCTGTAACTGTAATGGATTACACCAATCAGTCCTATAGTGTTATGAAGAAACATGAATCCACCAGTGCACATACATTGAGAATGGATTTTACAGTGAAGTAGGAGACATATTGTGTCCAGCAGGAAAACTCAAATAAATCAACCAAATGTACATATTCATAGATTCTGGCATTTTTAATGAGGTAGAAGGAGTAGATGGGGTTTTAAGGATTTTAATCTGGAAATTATACTTTCTTGTGGAAAATACATACCAGACACACATAAGCAGACTATTTGTATGTCTGTTCTAATACGTGTCAGGAGGGGATCTTTAAGGTTTCACATCAACTATTTCGATCTGACTTTTGTTTCCTTTATAAATTCCTGTGTGTTTCATTTCATGTGGAACCCATTATGCTGACATCTGTATTTTTTTGTTTTACTCTCTCAAGCAAGCGCTTGCAGTTGTTATTTTTATGCAGTTTTCTGATGTTAAACCAACCCCAACTCGTCGAGGCAGATGACAACCCACCTAGAGCCGAAGGGTCTGTCCTAGGTTTCTGTCTCTTAAAAGAAAGTTTTTCCTTGCCTCCGTCACC
>NW_023340095.1:21433461-21452432 GCF_004916995.1 Morone saxatilis | reverse complement strand
GATGTATCTGATCTTTTTGTTTTGCCTAAGATATAATTAAGATCTCTCCTGAAGATGCGCATTTTGTGCATTTCAGTTTCTATGTGCGATGAGCCTGATTAATCAGGCTTCTTGAACACACTCAAAAAGAGTCTTAAATTTCTTTCTCATACAAGTTTAACCTTCTATCTGAATTAGCATATTTAAAATGACCTTTTTTATTCACCGGTGACCGCGCTTGGCAGTCTGTGATTTGATTAATGCAAGTTTCTCTCTGATGTTAAACAACCCACACCTCGTCGGAGGCAAGATGACACACCCACCTAGCAGCCGCAAGGGGTCTGTCCTAGGCTTTTCTGTCTTCTTAAAAGAAAAGTTTTTCTTGCCTCCGTCACCCAAGCGTCTTGTTCATGGTGGGGTACTGTTGGTCTCTGTAAATAATGTCGAGTTCCGGTCTAGACCTGCTTGCTCTATTTTGAAAAGTGTCCTGAGATAACTTCTGTTATGAATTGGCGCTATACAAATAAAATTTAATTGAATCATGAAATAAAGCAAAGATGATAATCAGATGAGTCCACAGAAAAGCATACCTTGTTGTTTACCAAATTGTCTCAACAGTTTCCTGTAAGCCAACACCAGGTCTACTTTAAACAAGAGGAAGGCGGCAGCCAGGGCCAGAATAACCAGGGAGGCAGTGAGGCAGAGAGCCACATGCGTGTGGAAGGCACTGTGGTCAGCTGGAAAGAAGAGGGGGGGCGGACAAATATAAACATTCAAATCTTTGAGAACAACAAAATGAGAAGAAAGTAGTACTAGGACAGCTTTCAGGAAGGCTCCATCATGTGGAAATCTCTAGGAAACGTATTCTCAACTCAACTTCATTCTTTACATAAGTTGTAAAATATAAACTAAGCAACATATAACCCTGAAACAAGTCTTTAGACACATGGGAACACATTACACTATGCAGAATTATTTCAGTTTCTTCAGTTAATTCCTCGTGTGCCTTGTATTCCTCAAACTGTTATAATAGACCTTTAGAGAGTGTCTTTTTTTTCTTCTGTTTCTCATTTTGTGTCACTGACACTATCACTGAATTAATGCTGACACACATTT
Organism: Morone saxatilis; assembly: GCF_004916995.1. Classification (NCBI taxonomy): domain Eukaryota; kingdom Metazoa; phylum Chordata; class Actinopteri; family Moronidae; genus Morone; species Morone saxatilis. The sequence goes on along the minus strand of NW_023340095.1, from coordinate 21,451,337 downwards.
GTCTGGAACACAGATTTAGCCGCAAATAAAATAAGATACACTTTATGGCCTAAAGTATGCAGACGCCTAAACAAAATACAACACATCTCATTCCAAAGCCACAGGCATTAATATTCTGTTATATCAGCGCGCATTCTTCTGGTTTTCAGACTTCCCATCAGATTTCTGATTTCTTTGATTGTGCCCTAACCATGAAAAACCGTCTCATACTCAAAAGCGCACAAAAATATTTGGGCATGGGTGTGTCCACATAGTTTTGGCCATATGGTGTAGCTAGGAGGACAGATAGAGGTGTCAATGCTAAAACTTTTTGTAATTTTAATTTATTAATTAATTTATGAATGTACTTTTAGGAGTTATGCTGATATCTAAGGGATAAAATATCTAATCTGCTTCTTTTTTTTCCCTTTTTTTGTTGTTGCTGAAATTAGATCCAAAATCTACTTATGACATTAATTCAAAACCATTTTGGTTTTCCTTTGGGTTGATATTGAAGCTGCTGATTCCTGCAAATCACAGTTTAACAAAAAAAAAAAAAAGGGGAAATACCTTCTTGAAGCCACATCGAGCCACTTGTCTGTCCAGCTGGGTTTATTACACAGCAAAGAATGGGGACATTCAGTAACTGGCGTGGAACTTTAGGGATGGACAGAGTGGACACGCCATACACCTTGCCATTGTCGTGCTTACTAAAAAGGGACAGTCGGTCAAACAGTGTATCAATCAGTTAATAAATCAGACAATCAAATAAGAATGTACGTCTCAAAGCTGTATTAGTAATATTTAACTATAAGGAGGCAGAAAGATGTTTACAGTTAACAATTTATTGAATGATACCAATGATGCAATCTGTGCTAAAATAAAATTGCCGCTTTGGAATTCTAATAATTGCCTCCTGTTTTTTTTAAACTCAAATGTCAAGTGCTGGTTCCCAGATGTAACAACTGACAACTGCAGCTCCTTGGCTTTCAGCCTAACACAGTGTTTGTTGTTGTTGTTCTGCAGTTAGGCAACGTCAGAGTTTTAGTGTTTGTGTTTTTGTCTTGTTTTGCTTACAGCCCCTTCCATGGCCAAAAAGCAAGGCATGAGGTAGAAACTCACTATTCCCAAGTCTCGGTGAGTCCTTTGTGACTATCAGCGAAGGGAGAGTCAATAGTCCATTGCATTAAAGTCTCAGGATCCTCAATTGAGCCTAAGTAGGCTACACACTTCAGCTCTGCTCTCGCACCTGGTCATCGGTGATAATAAAAAACAAAGCAACTGTCACTCTACACATCTTGGTGTTCGATGGCATTGTCACTGTCAGGTGAAAAACTCTTTTTTTAACGTCAGTGTAATACTTAATACTTAAATTGTAATAATAATTACATAAATTGGTCTGAAAACTTCTAATAAAACTCATTTGGAGCCTTCATATATCCTAAAAAGTTGATTTGATTCATTTCCATTTCAAAGGGAACTTTATTATCAGACATGATCTGATGCCAATTTGGACTGCCATAACTTCAAATAGGCACCATTTAAAGGTTCAGTGTGTAACAATTAGGAGATTGTATTGGCAGAAATGAAATATAATGTTCATGCATATGTTCTATTGTATAATCCCTGAATATAGGAATCGTTATGTTTTTGTTACCTTAGAATGAGCCGTTGTTATCTACAGATGCTGCAGGTCGCTTTCAATAGGGTCTGCCATGTTGACCCGGCAGGTTTGTACAGTAGCCCAGAATCCTTAAAAGATCCTGTTAGTAGGATTTAGTGTTATCTAGCAGTGTAGTTGCAGTTTGCAACTCCCTCGCTTCACCCTCCCCTTTCAAGCATGTAGGAGAAACAGTGGCCACAAAATGCACAAAAACCGCAAACGGCCCTATCTAGAGCCATTGTTGGTTTGTCGGTTCTGGGCTACTGTAGAAACATAACGGCCCAACATGGTGGACTCCATTCGGCACCCTGGAGCATCTGTAGATATAGAAGGCTCATTTTAAGGTAACCAAAAAAAATCTTATTTTCAGGGGATTATACACTAAAATGATTCATTCGTATGAAAATCATATGAATGAATATTATATTTCATTTCTGTCCATAGATCCTTCAGAATGTTACACACACAGCTGAAATGTACAGTGTTGCATTACAACTAGGCAATGCCCACACTCTTTCACTCTCATAGGGAAATTTACTGTTGCCTGTCCTAAATTTTATATATCATGAACTCATACAAACATACAGTATGTGTGACAGTGGTTATCAATTGTGACAGAGTGTTACTTGCCCACTTCAACCACGACCACTTCATTTTGAGGGTACACAATCTCGTGCAGTTGGAAAACTATCGGATCTAAAGACACATAATCAACATCAGAGAAGAATACAATACAACATAATATAATATACTGAAACAGCCATTAGGAAAATCCAAATAATTGATGATATAAATTATCTCCGTGGGGAAGTTACTGTAGCTGTAAAAGTTAAATCAGTCATCAGTTACTCATTCACTTTCACAACACACAACTTTCATGCTGCTCTGGCCTGCTGCAGCTTCTTATCTCATAACATGTAAATCATAAAATACATTTTACAATCCAGCACATGCATTTCACATAAATGGCATTACAAATAATATAGATGATTTAAATAACGAACTAAAGAAGTCTTGATTAGAAAAAAGAGCATGTAACGATCGGGCGAATAAAACAAAAAATCATAATAAAAGAAATAATTCTCCCTCCCACTTCAGGATCATCTGCTGTTCATACCGTCGTCATCAACAGTCAGCTGGACGCTGCGTGCACTGGTGTACTTCCTGCCGTCCAAGCTAATGTCTACCAGGCAGGTGTATTTCCCAGCATCCCCCTTTGAGACTGCAGTGAGTCTCAAGAAGCCATCATTACCCACAGAGAAGGACTCTGGCCGTTCCAATGGGTGGCAGTCCTATACACAGAAACACAGAGTAACTTTATTTTCAAAGTTCCTCACACAAGGCAACAAATTAAAAGCCATTAACAACCAGATTAAAATGAAATAAGGTTAACAGAAGCCAGGAGCAGTGACGACCCCTGACTAAGTGACATATTTTAGGAATATTTCACTTTATTTACAATAATAACAATAGCAGTATAGAACAGCTCATACAGTGAAAAGTGAACACAATAACTGCAGGAGGTTTGAATTTGGATGAATTTTTAGCAGATTATTTCTAACAGCTCACAAATGGGTAGTTAAATTTTTAAAGCCTCAATAATTTACCTTAACAACGTGGGACTGGAGTTTTATAAGATTATTTTAGAAACAGCTAAATAGTGCATTTGTTGGGTACTATAATTTCAGCCACAGCTTAACCCACTGTTTTGTGTGGGATTGATTTGAAATAAATGACAGTGGCACAACAATGGAGCTCTATGGCAGGCTAGAGAGTTATAGATAGAAAAGAGGGATAGGTGGTAACATACTGTAACAGAGGTTTGCACCAATACTATCTCCCTTTCAGGATAATCTGGATGTATTTGTTTAGTTCAGTTGTTGTTGTTTCTTCTCATGTATACATATGTTGTCTGTCTTTATCTACTTGCTTTTGTATAATCCCTAACCCTAACTGGTGTGATTTTCCTGTATGCTGCATTTCCATGGAACGGTTTGGCAGTATGCCCTTTGGTTTTCCTATTGGACAGTTTGTCAAAATCATTACCAGATGTTCTGTACCACCTTCACGTAGACGGCACACGTCATATTTCCGATGTGTACAGGAGCGGACAGTGTTGCATTTATCCAGCTGAACTGGGAGCTAAATAAAGCAAGAAGACATACAAATTGCAGTGAAAAGAGCACATGAATGTCCCAGAGCTGGGTATACCTTCATCCACTGTATGCTCCTTGTGTCATTCAGGCTGAGGATATCTGTCTGTTTGCAATGAAGACCTCCATTGACACCCACAGAGATGGATTTGTTCTCAGGTGGTTCTGGACACCGTCCACTGGACACCGACAGCCCAAACGTCATCCTTAATATTCTAGTCTCATCCCTAAAGAGAAGGAGGCTAACAGTGAGACAGCTGCAGGACAGGCCAACCTGAGCTCCAGTTAACATATATGACCTGATACTGTGCAGATCTCTTTTGGGGAATGATTTGAGAAATTCAGATGAAGTTGCAAGTTTTTCCATTCCATTTCCATTTCCATTTCCATTTCCATGTTGGAACTATTTTTTTGAGGACAATAGCATCCCAGAAACCCACCAGTACTCCCATTTGCTGTATGTTAGCTTGGTTTATATAAATGAGGGCAGGATAAATCTTAAAATAACTCCTCATTATTAACTGTGATTCACAGTTAAACACTAACACAAACGACAGCCCCCAGAAATAAATAATTCAGCTCCACTTTTTGATAAAACAGTTTAAGAGAGTTGTTGCTTCTATTTTATGATTACTTTGTGCCAATCGTGGCGTCGTATTGCCTTACACAGACAGGTGTTTTTGTCTTTTTGCCTACCCTCATTCACATAAATTGTGCAGACAACATATTAGAAACACATTTCTGTACTTGACAAAGCAGCTTTGAGCTCCTTATTTTGTCTTTAGAGAGATTCTATACCTTTTCTCACAGGTGTAGGATCCATTATGAGACATCTGCACAGGTAGGAAGTACAATAACCCGCCCCTGACTTCCACTCCAGCAGGCAGGCTCAGGTTGTTCGTCCCCCTTCTGCTCCAGGTCACGTTGGTGTGAGCATCAGAAGTGATGCACTTCAGCACAAAGAGGTGGCCAACGCTCACATAGTAGGTCTCTGTCTCCCCACTGTGGTCTGGTGTGGCAGTGCAAAGGGAGACCAGTCATTTGACATTCCACTCATCAATTCATCCATTCATTACTTCTGCCTATTTGTTTATTTGTTGTATTTGTAATGTTTGCTAGGGGCACCCATGGAGGCCAGAAATAAACATATTCATCCAGGCATGAGCAATGATAACCAGATTTAACCAAAACACTTACCACTACATATTAAAACAACAGAATTACACATTTTATTTATTGTTGCTTCAGTAAAATGTAGCCTGTTTAATAGTTAAAATCCTCTCTCTTGAAAATTTTATTTTTTTGTACACCTAGGCCACATGACCTGAGAAATTTACTGAGCTAAAGTAACTACTAATAATGTTGGAGGGAATTTCTTTGCTATGCCAGGACCTGCACATACATTGATATGCCAGAAATGAAAGCAGAAGAAAAAAAAAGCATTCTAGCAAACCCGCCCACATTTGCACCAGTTTTCAGTGGAACCTTTGTAATAGGATTCATCATCAACAGAGGGCATTGCACAATGCATAATGACCTGTAGAATATGAGACCCCACTTTGGTTCCCAAGGAAAATCTGCTATTTTTAGGTTCCCAAGGAAAATCTGCTATTTTTAGGTTCCAGCTGGAAACCAACTTTTCAAGGGTTCCAAACCTATTTATATTTGGTCGAAATGCTTGGAAAGTTCACAACTAGGTCTGAAAACCAGAACAGAGCCGGTTCCCTGTTAGTGGAAAAGGCCTAAGAGAGAACTTAATGTTTTGTCTCATAACTTTTGAACAAGAACATTTCCAACATTAACATTTAGAATATCAGAAGAGAATTTAGGGATATTAGAGGACTGTGCAGCATTGGTGGAGGTATGCTCTCTAACTGCTTTAATATGTAGTGATTTACAAGCTGCCTCAATATCTCATGTTTTTCCACTTTCTAAAAATAAAATGGTATAACAGTTGATAATATGAGCAGCTCCACAGTCGTACATCTTGCAAGCACTGATGAGAGAGAAAATAAAGTGTAAAGTGTTTCATTTTTTTAACCTAAACTCCAGTTTAAGTCCAAGACTGGGTACAGCAACAGAGGTTATATTCAACCTTTAGAGGAAAGTCTGTTCGTTCAAAAAGTTTCAAAATTAATCATCAAGTGTCAGGACAATCAACAAACAATAAAAACAGCCAAGAGAGGAAATTCAGAATCCACAGTGAAAACCTCAGAATGACTGTGAACGGTGACACTGACTGCCCACACTCTGTGTGGTGGAATGAATGACTGTTCAGTGGCACTGTTTTAAACCTGATTTTCAACTGTAAAACCATGTACAGCATAGCACACACCTCCCACACCCAACCCTGGAAACTATAATTTTATTTACTTTGGCTATTTTTATCTATCTATTCATTTATCTATTTACCGACCCTTACCAACATGGGGTTGTGGGAGGGTGGTTGGTTCTTTTTCTTTGTTTTGGTTGTTTCTGTCACATATACCGAGCCATGTCCTGCTTGATGTACTGCAGAAAACTCAATGAAAGGATTTGGAAAAAAAGAGGTAGTGTAGGCTTCTGTATGAGCTCTCCTTCCTCATCCTCCTACTCTTCTACTCTCACCGCCACCAGGTGGCGCTACTGCGTCGCATTGTAATGATGCATTCAATCAACACTGGCAGAATGGGAAGAATGAGTGTGTGCCCTTGATACAACTTTAGGCATTATTTGAGGTAACCACACCTTGAATTAAAACAAGATAAAAACAAAGATAATGTTAATACAGCAATACAAATTAGCTGGTTTTGTATTTTTTAATTACAAGTTAATTAAAGTCAGATATACTAGATTAGCTAACTAGCTTGTATGGTATGGGTTTTGTTCACAGTGGGTATTTCTGTAGTTCATTCACCAGCCTGGAGTTCTCATAGCGACATATATATAACGTTATATATATATATAAAAACTAGTAGTCTTAGGGTTATGGATGTTCCTATTGTGACGTGAACGCAGCCTAATACAGGTTCTGATGGCGGGCTTACCAAACCACGGTGAACTAATGTTAAACCACCAAAGTTAGTGGAAAGAAAACAGGCTACAGAAATGTAAAAATGCAGGAAATTAAGAATTTGACAAACATAACTATTTACTAAACACTGAAAATAAGATGAAAGAACATATACTTTTGAGAAGGTTTGGGAGGATGAAAAGAGAGAGACGGCGGGAGTCTGGACTGATGTTAGCTGGCTGCTAGCTGAACTGGCTGCTGCTCTGTGAATGCTTGTTTTCCAAGTTCGCAATAGTAAGTCAGTCCAAAGTACACCAACACCTGGGGTTGATGGGTGGATGCCTCTGCACGGAGCAAGGCAAAGAGCAAACACAAGGTTGTCCGCTAACTTAAACTCAGTTGCCACCTGCTAATGTTTACTGTTAGCTTGACTGTTTGTCTGAGTGTGTGTGTGTGTGTGTGTGTGTGTGAGACTTACAGGCAGGTTACATACATTAATTGTAGTCTTTGTGGTGTATGAACAGGAACGTCATTGGCCTGTGTTGCAGTGGTTACAGTGTTGCACAGTCTTTTCCAAACATTGTTGATCTCATCTCTTAGATTTATGTTTTAAGGTTTGGAGCATGTGTTTGGTATCCATGGCTATATCATATGGTTATACCTTGACAATTGTTGTAAGCCTCTGAGGATGGGAACCAACAATCAATTATTATCATTATTGATTAATCTGCTGATCATTTTCTAGATTAATCAATAGATTGCTCTATAGAATCTCAGAAAGTAGTGAAAAAGTCCAAGGTGATGTCTGTGAATGTCTTGTATTGTCACTCCCAAACTCTTTATTGCAGTCATCCCCTGGTGTTTTCCTTCTGTTTTCAGTAGCTGCTGTTGTAATGCTTTGTTTGTTCACTACATGAACTTTTGGATCAGAGAAAAAGACTTGTTGGCGATGGTGCAGTTCAGGTTTGATAGAGGTGGCAGTAGTTGTAAATTATGTCACATACAAGACATCAACATCCTTTATTGTAGCAGAGTTCACAGTATCTTTCCGTTTCATGATAATCAGGGGCTTTTTGATTTGTCGAGTGATGTGTGTTTTCCTGGATTGCCAGCTTCTGTTCAGAGGAGGAGCTGTGTCTGCCACTTAAAGGGACACTTCACCCATTTGCATTAAGCTTTGTATCGTTAGAAACCCAGTCATATTTTTGAATGGTCGTGCACCATTCCCTCATTTTCCCCTTAAGACGGGAGAAATACAGATTTCAGTGTGCACTTCCTGCTTCACCAAATGAGTGGAAAAATCATCATCTTTGCATCACTGGAAGCAGGAAGTCTCATATCTTTGATAGAGGGGGTGAGACTACAAACACTCTTTTCTCGGTCAAATAGGCACCAAATTCAAAATTTATGTTACATTTCGACTACATATATAACCCACTTTCAATAAAGATTAATGTTTCCACGGGTGAAATGCTTCTTTAAGGTCACAGATGTAAATCTATTATAGGCATAGTTAAATGTTATCAGTGTAATTAGCTTAGCTGAGTTTATTGCTGTCAAACGAGAGGCTGAAGTCTAAATTTGATATTGACCGCCATGTTCTTTAGTACCACATTAAATTATTAAAATAAATTTACTTTGGTTGGATTTTCTGATTGAAATATTTCCGTTCCCTGGCAAGATTTTGTACTCTATCTTAAAGAACCATCTGTGTCTTTCATTTATTTTTTCGTTTATAATACAGTTCCCTCCTTCTTGCTGTAGTACCACATAGTATGTGAGAAAAATAGAGCTCCAAAATGTCCACTCTCCCTAAAGACAACTTGGCCAAGCTGCAGTAAGCTACTGTAGTTGTTTTTAAAGGAAACTAATGAATCTTTCAGCCTCTCATGTAAAACTGGGTTTTATTGTGTAACTTTAGACTGAGTGAGCAATTTCCTTTCTAACACATTGCTGACGTCATTCAGGTAAGGGACTTCCTTAACACACAACCATAAAAGTGTGAATGTCAATGTTTGCCATCTTTGACCTATTTAATTAACAGAGGACGCAGATTGAAAGAACCCACTGACATTGAAGTGGGGACGGGAGTAGATTAAACTAGGTTCATGCTCAATGCAGTGTCCCTGGCAGTTTTCAAAAACATTAATGTCCTCTTGGCCCAAAAATACAGTGTATGGGACAACTCAGGGACGGGAGAAATGAATCATTCCATTTTGCGGCATGAGGTCTACGCTACATTACACACACTTACACATGCTACTCAGAAGTATGGCGTGGCTACATTTTATCTTCTCTGACTCTTTCTCTCAAAATCTCTGAATGAGGGGGTTTCTATGTGTGTAAATATGTAGATAGTAGTGCTGGGCGTCAGGATTTTACTGTCAAAGCAGTTTTATTATCTCTGAGTCTGAATGCAGTATAGAAACAAATGCAACTGAAATGGATGAAATGAAATATTTGTACAGCATTCATTTTTGTTCCCATTTGGAAATTTCCACTGGAATGAAGGCAAAAAGCCTTTATAGCCTTAATAATAATCAATGATCAATTGCAAGTGAAACTGTTAGTAATTTACTGTTATTAGCACTTGTGTCTTTTGTATGTCAGTACTATCCTACTTCATGCAGACATGTTGCTACGGTGTTTCTCTCTCACTAGTTCCCTCTGGATCTCTGGGTTTGGGTGTTTTATAGCTTGTAAATATTTAAATAATTCATTTGATCTACTCCCTCACATTTGGAGTTTTTTTTATTACTTCAAATATACATTATGAAGTTCCTGCCTGTAGAGTTGTTGTGTTTTGGCCAAATATTAATAATGTTCAGAGTGTGTGTATGTAAAACAAAACAGGTTTGCAGTTTGTAGTGATTGATGATGACAGATTTTATTTTTTGGCCATATTGCCCAGCCCTACAATCATCACTGACTGGTGTGCCATTGATTCAGAGCCTCAGCTGTATTGGTGTGTGGTTTGTCACCCTTCAACAAGGTGCAATATTGTGCTAATAGTGCGTTCCAAGGTTGTCTTGTCAGAATAAAACGTCACAGAGCACAATATCAAGAGATTTCATTTATTTTCTACTCTTAACTGTTGGTTCAGTCATTGCTTTCTCACCCGTTAATATTTATCATCAGTTTTAGTGACTAGACCCACTAAAATAACAACTTTGATAATTATGATGTCATTCTGTACTTATTTACTTTGTTATGATATATCTACATGTATACAGGATAATGTACACATGTATACACTTTAAATTTTTTGCCACTCAAAATACATTTTATATTCTATATTTTGGATTTTTTTTGAGCCAATATGATAACCGATAGTTACCTGCTCCTCGTAGCCGACGCCAATAAAATAATTTAATATAAAACAAATAATTTTAATTTTTTTAAAAAGTTCATAACCTGTATTTTATGCACACCACAGAGTAAGAAAGGTGGATGATTATATATTCTGACCTAACTAAATATAACTGACCACACTTCGAAACAACAATTCTGACTCCTCAAATGTTCTTTTTTTTTTAAGTACATCAGAAAACTTCTCGACCATTCTAAAATAAGAATACAGAAATTAATTATCATTATTATGGATGGATAATTTATTGGCTATAATTTGATTAATCAGAATGATATAATTTCCTACTATTGACAGATAATTATCACACATGCCTAATGTATTTTTATTTTTCATCGATTACTTTATGCTTTTCTTGTGTTATTTATTCATTATTATCATATTAGTTATATTATGTTTGGATTACAAACTATTTTAATTACCTATTTTAAGACATTTTATAAATATAAATTTTTTACATATATTTGTGAAAGCTTTAATTCAATCATGTCGCAAACAGCTCATCTTATTATCTGTAATAGAAAATGTATGCTGAAAACAGGCAGTGAATATCTCTTTTGAAGGAAACTCCTTCAACAAGTAATGCTCAGATTTCTCAAGGGCCTGTTTAACAGGTTATAAACAGGAAAGGCAGTGTTGCAACACAAGCCCTGCGCTTGAACTTTTAACTTTCAGTTAACTGTTCAACATGCTCTAAAGAAAGTTTGTGGGTATCAGGTTCATCTGTAATTCTATCTTTACCCGACATGGGCTCAATGGAGTTTTTCCCCCCAACCCGTAGAAGGCTGTGTTGATATTTTGACTGGAAGAATACTGAAACTGAAAGTGCTCAAACTTGAGTGTCAGCAAATAATTGAAAGCAACAATTGGACAAAAGCTTTGTGTTATAAACTTCATGTAAAGCAGCCAGAGTCTGGTTTTAGAAATGAATCATAACAGTAGAAACCTTTCTCAGTCTGAAAATAAAGGGCTCAGAAGAATTTTGATGGTCAGTACTCACAGTGTGCCTCAGCGAATGAGAGAGACAGCAGGGCAACCAGCAAGAAGACCCAGCCTGCCACTGCCATAGTCCTTGTCTGTGGTAAAAGACAGGTCACATTTCACTGAAGTCCTGTGAGATTTCACAGACATGGCTCATGTTCTCAGTCTCTCACAGGTTTCTTGACACATTTCCTGACGGGTGAACTGACTGAATACATTCCTATAAAGGGAAGTGAGAGGTGCAGTTGACACAAGGAAGGCACGTCTGAAACACTCCCAGTAAAGTCCCAGGAAGTTCCACTGATTGGTGTTTATTTGGAATTTAAAGGTGGTGGGTAACATTTAGAAGACTATATTAGCAGCATTTATTATTCATAGGTATGTTTTCATTAGTGTATAATCACTCAAAAATGGTTGTGGTTTTGTTACTTCATGATGAGCTGTTTTTATCTACAGGCTGCGCTGTCAAATGGCTACTACTACAACTTCACTACTACACCACTGAATCCTACTGTTAATCTCTCTGTCAATCTCTCTCGCTCTCTCTATCTCTTTATCTCTATCTCTCTGTCTATCTTACTGTAGTGATTCAGCGTTTTTTGTCATTACAGTACTTTTGCTTTAAATTTGTAGTATGAGTTCTATTCACATATTTTAGTTGTAGTGTTGTTCAGTGAATAATATATACTTCATAGCAGGGAGCAAAATATTTTTTTTTGTCCACAGGCCAAATGGCTTGTGAATGTTCAGACTTTAGCAGCCAATCAGCATATAACATTGCTTTTTGGCTGGTGAGTGAAGCAAACATACCAGCCAGCATTTGGCTGGTGGCCGCTGCCCTGCTTTGAATGTTTCTAATGAAAAGATCTTTTGTTGTTAGTATTTTATTTCAGAATATTCACTGGACTGACTAATCAGTCAGCACTGTTGTCTAGTTAGCCAAGTTAATTTGCGCTTATAACAAAATACATTGCACTGAATTTTATAAAGACATGGATTTACATTGATTTAAAAACTGTCAGTTATAAATTCAGTATTTGGTAAGATAATACCCAAAAGAACAAAGGGAATAATATATTATCAGTGATATACTGTTAAATTAAATAAATTTACACTTACAGTTACACTGACACCATGTATCCATTTATAGAAAACATATTATATTATATATTATATAATTTACCGAAAAGCATGGACGTACTACAGAATACATAAAATATAATAAATATATAATACACTTCCTTAGAGAGCTACAGTGGTAAAGAGCAGACACCGACTGTAATTGCTAATTTTACCTTACCTGGCTGAGTGTTGAGACTTACAGACAGCTGCTTGTTACTTGTAAGAAGCTTAACACGTGCTTGTAGGTTTTCAACCTCCTGTCTTTACAATAATTTATACTGTTCCGCTAACTCCTGCATGAAATTTCCACTCAACTGAAAAAAAGTACCACTTGTCTTGCAGTATAGGTTCGCTGCAATGACTCATACCTATCTCTCAAGGGCCTTGGTTGAGATATAGGCCATGAAACCACATTTGTTCCAGATCTGAAAGTGACAGCTGTATATTGACCCAATGCAATAAAGATTGTATTAGTGTGTTACTGTACCATATACAAGGGTAAATTCAAAATAAATTGGATAGTTGGATTGTTATGATACTTAAAAAGCACTTCTTCCTGGTCTTTACTGATGACCTCACACTGTGGGAATTGATATAAAACCCTTTAAACAAGCATGCCCCCCTCCCTTATAAAGTGATCTCTTTCTTCAAATCTAAGAGTTTTCAGTAAAGTCTGTTTGCACCTGCATTACTACTTTATTATGTACTTTTGACATGAATAGATTTCAAGTCTTGAAAGATAAGTTGCATAGTGTACGGATAATTGGAACCAATTCTGGCCACTGGTAATCTAAAACGTAGAGTAAGACCTATTGACTATTCAGCAGAAATGTAAAGTATATGAAGGTTATGGGTTAACTCACTGGAACCACAACTTCCTTTGCAAATGTCCCATTTATTGACAAAACAAGCTTATATACAATGACCGTCTTCAGGAAATGAATTGAGTTTCCTTTGCCAATTCGGAGGCTTTTGCATACTGCTAAAAACAAAATGCTAAGGGAAACAAAAAACAAAAAGTTGTGCCGTCAATTAAAATGAAAATAATAATTTTTATGAAAAATGCACAGTTTGTCCTAATTTTAAGCCTAACAGCTTTTTCTGCCTTGATGCAGGGTGTTTGTGCCTTTTATAAATAGCATTTAATAAAAATAAATACATTTCTAATAATTGTTTTCTTCCCTCAGCTTTTGCTCTTAAATACCATTAAAGAAATGGCAGTACATTTGAGATAAAATTCACAGTTTGCTGCTTGACCTCTCATGATGTTGTAGACTTTTTGTTTTGTTTTACATATTTACATCTTTTCATCAAACATATGTACATTTCACACATTTTCATTTGGTTTCAACATTCCTTTGTCCACTTTATTCTTCATTTGCCAGGGTATGTCAACAGTTCATGTATTGATGCCGGCAATCTCCGGATAGCCCAGACACTGTGATGATCTGCATATCGGGTGTGAGGTACTGCTGTTGAGTTTTCAAGAAAAGAATCTTCCACCCTTTCTTGACCAGTTACTCTGCCTTCGGCACGTGCCGTATTGTTACAGCATGAAATGTGCTACTTGAGCAGTTACACATTTTGGAAGCTAAAGGAAAAATGTACCTGCTGAGATGAATTTGTAGTACATTTTGGTGCATCTGTGGGGTAACCTTGACTCAACTTTCACAGATTCTGGTGACCACACAGTATTTATGAATTGTCTGTGATTACTACCAGACACATTTGCATCTGAAACCAGCTACTCTCTGGTCCAACAGTTATATAGGATAACCCCCATCATAAGTTCAGCAGGGCAGTCCTCTCAGGGTGTACCACTCTCTTGCCCCTCACTGGCATATGATACCTTATCTCCTTCCAAAACCTGAAGGAAGGGGAGAGGGATGGCGAAAAGTCTGTGTCCTGTCCATCTTTCTCCTCGTCTTCTCTTCTCCTCAAACATGTCCTCCATCTTTGCGTCGGCCTCTGGTACTTCCACCAACACACAGCGCCCTGCTTCGTCCTCAGGTGACGAACTGACTCTGGGAAGAGAGCCAGCTGAGCCGGGGTGATCTCTTCCAACTCAACCAGAACCACCTGTAAAGCAGCGCTTGAATTAGAATTAGGGTGTCTTTTTGTGACAGCGACCTACTGAACTAAATGTTTGTTCTCGTATGAAATATTACAACCTGATGCAACTTTTAAAGAAGTTGTTTGTTTAGAATCAGGACTAGTCCCGAGTCTGTCATGTACATATCAGTGAGCGACTTCTTATTTGTAGCAGGCGCTGACTGTTTCTTTAGCTGGTCAAAAATGACAAATGGACGATGTCTGCAGATCACATCATCTGTCGTTAATTAACAAGAGTATGCTGATAACTAGGACATTGTTGTCTGAATAAAGTGCAAGTCTGTGTCTGTACTCCGTCGAAAGTCCTTTCAGAGTAAAAAGTGATTTTTGTACTTCCCATAACTCCAACAGAATGAGATGTCTGGCATTCAATATTTCACTCATGTCATATCTATAAATTAAGCTTAGAAAGTTCATGTTTGTGAACCAGTCTTTGCATCAGGTAGCTCATGATAAATGGTGTCTCAGATTCAGTAGGCTACATTTGTTGTTATTTCAATGTGACATATACATATTGAATTAAAATTTAGTTCGATATAAGGCGAGTCAGACTCTGTGGAGGCACATATCAACTCCACTAGTGGTAAAAAATAAAACACCCCTAAAAAAACAGGACATGCTTTGTTCATATTTATATATCAAGAGGACAAAAATTAGCATTCATTTGATTAGCATTTCTGATACCTTGATTATTGTAAATCAAGTATTCTACTGATATATTTGATTTATTAAAGATCAATAGTATATATACAATCCAGATCCTTCCTCCACCTCTGGTTAGCCCACCCACAGCCTAACTGCACCAGTGTGTTACCAGTTGAACTTTCCCCTTTGAGGAAGGTGGAGTCTACCGGGTTTGTTGTGAAAGTATTTCCCAGCAGGTCAGATGATTGATTGCGTTATCTCCTGTGATATTTTTCTGCAGAGAAAAAATGGCTGCTAGCTGTTCCACTTCCTTCAGGACTAGTCTCTCACTTAGTCTGCCTGCTGTTTGTTGCTTAGTGGGTCATGTACAGTGAGTTTGTCAGAGCTTGTTTTCTGAGAACAATTTCTGGGATTGATGAGAGCTGTGAGATGAAACTATAAAGTAAATGTGCTGTAAAACCAAGAAAATGGTTTGCTTTGTTTTGGTTTGCATCACATCCATTTCACATTATCAGCGGTTAAATAATTAAGAATTTGCTGTCAAGCATATGCATTAACAAGTCTGTTTTCTCACCTTGAGAGATCCCTCCAGCAGTGCTCTGTGCATTGCTGCCACACACTCCAACTGCTGCCTTGTGTCTTCATAGACTTGTTCACTACCATCAAAAATCGTGTTATTCATCATGCTCTCAGTGTTTTCGCTGCTGTTGTGTTGTTATTGCTACTAGTGCTGCTTGTGTGTCTTTTGCTGGTGAAAGTGGAGGCGGTGTAGATCAGAAGGAGGCGGCGACTGGCTTGTATGTTCTCTTCCACAGAATCCACTACAGCTGCAGGGAGACACAGCGGAGTGTTGTTAATAAAACATGAGTTTAATAGGTGATGAGCCCAAATGTAGCAACACATACAATAAAGGGTATGTTAGTGCACAAACCATAACAATACTAATACTAATAGACCAGTGGTTCCTGACCTGTAGCTCTGCCCCCCCAGGTGTTGCAAGATAGATGTAAGGGGGTTATATACAATAGAGCAGAGAAACATCTTTGTGCTACTCAAAACAAATCAGACTTGCCAATAATCTTTCAGGTGTTTTTTTTAAGCTAAATACAAAACCAAAACTGGTGGTCACAAGTAGACACTGCTTTGTTTTGAGGAGTCACAAGCCAAAAGGTTTAGAACCATTGATTTTGGATTAAAATTAATTGATTTTGGTTTTCTGATAAAAGTCGTGGTTTACCAGATTCATGTCTTAATCATAAATCACTAAACAAAAGTTATTTAGTAACTTGGACAGCAGCCTGGACAGTAAGTCAAAATATGCCACTGGCATTCAGCCAAAACCAATTTTCCCTTCAGTCTACCACTGTTATATAAGTGCTGTTGTAAAGAACCAGTAATTTATTAGTTTATGACTGACAATATAATACTAGTAGTGACAACCTAAGAAAAGGCTCTCCAGATCAACCTTGAAGCTTTAAAGGCGATTTTCAAACAGGGTTTTTTTTTTTTCAGAGCAGAGTGACAGGATTAAAATAAATAATATTTTTTTAATTGAAGACATGTCACCCCCATATTTGAGGCAAATAATATTCTAACATAGGCAACTTACCCTGGCCGGGCAGGCAGTCACGTCCTGGTATGAAGAGTTTGTAGCCGCAGGACTGCTCCAACACTTGAGGCAGCGTTTGAATGGAAAAGGCCTCCACATCTTTGCTGTATCCAGCAGCACAGGGCAGTGGGTAGGCCACATAGGCATCATAAAGCTTATCATCCAAATCTGAAAGGAAATTTAAGAAGAGTTCATTAAGGTGTATTTTTAGGGGTCGTTCTTTTGCCCAGGTGAGGAAATACCATTCAATCTCAGGTTTAAGTGCTTGGAAGAATTGTGTCAGTTAAGCACACATTGTTTATTATGTTTTTTATGTTTTGTTATTTATTCTTACAGTCATGTTGCAAGTACAGATAAAATATTTAATGTAAGACTGGGTAATATGATAATCATGCTTCTTGGGACTCCATGTGCAAAATAATTGAAGATTATTAATATTAAAGGGTTCGGGGTTTACTCTTGTCAAATGAAAAAGGCATAACCTTTAAAAGCAGATTGTGAAGACTTGAAACCACTGGGCTTCAGGCAAAATGTTAAAATGCAGTCCTGAGTGTTAAAAGGTTCTTTAGTTGCATAATCAGTGGATGGCATTTCATCAGAATTACTGCAGGCAGCTCTGGTTAGGTCATTTCCTTTGCTTGCTCTCATTGTTGACACATGGGGTCAGGTATGAGATAGAGCCTAAGGTTCAGCATTGTGTTGTATGTCTGGGTTTTGTGTAAAAGTACTTTTTGTACTTGTGGGCTGACACATTATGGTTACATTATACACTGCATATAATAAAGAGCTCATTACTAATTACATACCTATTGCAAATTATTACCTTTATTTGTATAGAGGACTGGAAACGCTCTCCTGAACGACAGCACAATGTCAACCTTATAAAGGTAGTAGATGATGAAACTGCTGATAAAGAGAACCTTCACACCACAAAGCACCAATCCAATGGGAAGTAGGATGTTGGGATCTGTAGAGGTGAACATACAATTTTAGTGTGTCCTGTGTCAAAAAAGTTATTCAGACTTTTGTGATTCTTGCAATAGTGCCCTTTTCTGGCAGAGCCATCTGACTCCCCAAACACATGGAACAATGGCATAAAAGTACGACTAAAATTGTATTGTATGGCTTATATTGTGAATACAGGGATAAGTTTCAGAGCATTTGTGAATATATAAAAATGTTTTAAATTGGTTGCCTTTTATAATGATTTTGTATAGACAAGGAAAAGACCTGTGTTGTATATTGAGTAGCAA
>NW_023340095.1:21430278-21433361 GCF_004916995.1 Morone saxatilis | reverse complement strand
TTCCTCTCTCTGCTTCTTGCTTCTCCTTTTTCCAACCCTCTCTCTGCCTCTCTGCCTCTCTCCCTCAAACATAGATGACGATCGTTGTGGTGTATCAGTGGTCATTTGTGTATAAACCTCTGACAAAGTTCTGGGTAATGCTTTGGAACTGGAAGGATGCCCAGCATTCCTGAGCACTGATAATCACAAGTGAATGTTTCTACTTGGTATTGTGAATGAACACTGCTGTCTGGTGCAATTACTGCAGTTACTGGTTTCAGTCAGTCAAGTTTTTGGCATGACTCTAGTACAAAATCTGTGACACCATATTGCAGTGGTTCTCGAACTGTGTGGCAAAGAGCCACTGCAGATGGCGTGCAGGGGGAAAATATGCAGCTAAGCTGAGGGAATGTGGTTTATGTAGGTAAAATAAACAAGAGTTTGCTGATGCTGACCTTTATTTCACAAAAAATTTACTTTGATCCTTTTTTATTAGTTACTGCTTAAAATTGGGGGGTAGTGTAGCATTTAGTTTTTTGGCTTTTGAATGGGGGCAGCCAGATAAAGTTTTAAAGGACCACTGGCATAATGATTCATAAAATTGCAGATTTTAAACCGAAGGTTATATTTAGACTATACTGTGATTGCATTTTAAGTAGTCCTAGATAGTATGAAAGTATGAACTATGGTAGCTTTGGGTATTTTTCACCTATAGTGAGTGGTATCGGTTTTTTTCCCCTGTGTATAATGCAGAAAAAAATGCTTTGTACATTGGGGGTCACTGCAAACGTAGAAAAGGTCTGTTTTTGTTAAAGCTCAAAAATGTTGTAATTAGCGAATTTTTCTTCTCTAAAATCAGTGTCAGTCTCAAAAATCCCGTTAGTCGTGCTCTAATTACTCTTGGTCCTCTGTCCAGTTACATTCACTGTTTTTAATGGGTGACTCCAATCACATTAACACAGTTATTGCTGAAGTAAGGGTTAGGGTAACACCTATGCCAACGTGCGTGCCCTTATGGTAAGGGTATCCTTTGATCTTCACTGTTACAAACGCAGTGCTACCAAAAAGTTATAGAAATTCAATACCTACTCACCCTTTTGCTACCAAATGGCATAAAGGAAGCTAAAAGTGAGTTTAAAAGTGGCTGTCCCTGTCCCAGACAGTATGCTGGACAAATCTTGACAAAATAATTGAATAACCTTATAAAGAAAACTGCTCCAACAGAACAAAGCTAACATGTCATGGTGAGCTTTCAAGAGAAAACTACATTCTTAAAACTTAATATAATCGCACATCACCAACTAGTCACTATTGGACTATCAGCATTACCAGAAAGTATTAACCAACTTAACCAATACTTTATGTCCAGTCATCTGTGTGGACTGTAATTAAAATACATGAGTAAAGTTGTAAGCAGGCACAGATGTACGTGGGTGTGGACTGACTCAGTTAAACAGAACTGAACTTATCCTCATCCACGCATTTGGCTGGCCAGTACTTTTCTCAATCCGAAACTTGTGGAAAACTTAATTGGCCCATTACATACATGAATTACTTTAGAAAAGGGGAGGTAGGTGACTGACCCAAATAGGCCCGAGGATAATTAGACAAAATATGCAACCCTGAAATGACCCAGATAGAAAGAGAGAACCAGCAGCAGCATGAAGCTCCACTAATTAATTAGCAGCTTCAATCAAAACAAGAAACAATACATGTGATTTTCATACACTCAAAAATCTATAAAAACAAAGAAAACGTGTGTGTGTGTGTGTGTGTGTGGTGCTGTGTGTCGTGTTGAAAACAAAGGATTGCAAAAATGGTACGGGCAAAGTCTTTTATCAGCTACTGTATTAGTCTGGAAGTCACTCCCTGACAAGAGTTTGATAAGTTAGTGAATAAACCAGGGGGGACCCTGAACATTTGGAAACTGGTTATCATGAATTTGGCCAGGTTTAAAGACAGTGATACATAAAAATAAACTGAAATACCTGTATAGGCTGGCTACATTCAGAACCACATCTTTCACCACATGTATACTATTCACAATTCTGTATCAAACATCAGTGATTCCACCCGAGGTAGCTCTGAGTGACTGTTCCATATGTGCATATGAAGCTGAAAGCAGCATATTTATTACCCTTACCTGTATATAATTTGTGTATTTAACTTAACTTAAAGTTCTTTTGTTTCACTGCGCTGTACCACCAAGTCAGATTCTTGTATACATTTGGCGAATAAAGCCATTTTGATTTAGAGTGGTATTGCTTTGTAGGATGTCTGCATTTTTAGGAAAGCTGAGTTAAAATCCTTCAAATCACAAGCAAAGGGCATACCCTTTGCTCCCCCTTTTTTAGGGTAATTCAGGGGATATTTAAGGCGAAAAGAGGTCTAGCTCTATTATGGACGTTTTCATTCTAAAAAATACAATTATTGGAGGAAAAGTCAAAAACTGGAAGCTGAGAAAAAAAACACTCAAAAACACAGTGGAAGATGGTGAATTCTCATAGAAACTTTGAATTGAAGATAACGATATTGGCCCTTATCAGTCAAACTCTTGGTCTGCATAGTCAGTAGAGCGCTAAGACAAACAAGAAAACTTCATAAGAAAACAGTAGCAACATAGTGACTAACCCTAACCCTAACTACTGAGGTCAGAAGACTGTATAGAAGAGAAAATTTACCTAAATCTACACCTTTTTTTCCCTCTACCGAAAGCTCCTCGTAGAAGAAACACAGATGGAAACAAAGCTGTGTAGATACAGGTGCACTTGTGGTTTAGAAAGCTGCAGTGAATGTGAAATGCTGATGTGGTTGGTCTCATCCACCAGCTTTTGCACACAAAGATTTGACTGACAGCGCCCTAAATGTTGCAATCGTAGGGCCCTTTCACACATGTAGTTTGGTTCATTTGGTCTAGACCAAAGAAAAAAAAAGATTCATTGTTGCCTTTTAGTTCTGGTCTGGTTTGTGTTCACACTGACTTTTTACAAACAAACCAAGAGTCACACAGACTGAGGGGTAACTGTGTAGGACCCACGTGGGGAAATCAAACTTTAAAGGGGAAATTCGGCAGATTTTTACCCTAGTCTTGATCACTAGAGGTC
>NW_023340095.1:21426540-21430178 GCF_004916995.1 Morone saxatilis | reverse complement strand
GTGTTTTGTTTTTCCCCCCTTTTGTTTACTTTTGGATGACAGATAACACGTTTTTACTTTTAATTTATTCACTACCACATTTCCACACTAAAATTAATCTACATCACTTGTGGCTACAAGCAACTTGCCATCTTTATTATTTCACTTTATAGCAGCTTATTTAGATCCAGATCAACTTGTCTAAATTACCCACTACATATTACTAGTAACCTACGCTGCAGCTAACGGCACAAAACAGCTAAAGGAAATATGGCATCCTGGCAGGAAACTGTTAATGGAGGTTACCCTGCCAAGATTGTAGTGTTGATATAATGCCTTTTTATATCCACATGTGCTATTTTAACCTTGAGGGTATCAACACTGGCATTTCTACTTGAAGTTGTGTATGGAGAGCAGTTTAGGTATCATGTTTATTTTTAAGTTCAGTTCTGTTACTGTAAGAAAACAAGGCCATCACATCAAGGACCCAAGGGCATCCTCTATCTGTTTCTAATCCCCACTAACTAAACTAACTAGTTTCCCATGTTCAGGGGCTAGATCCTCTGAAGGACCAGGATCATAAAGTTATGTAACCTCAGATGAAGGGTTTAACTTTTTGGTATATGGGTTTCAAGGACTTTCAAGGAACTTCTTAATTGTGGAAGTAAAAGTCATTTTCCCATAGACAATGTTACATGACTCACAGCTAGAGCCGTTCTACAGCTTGGATGGACCTGCAATTTGTACAGCAAATTTGTTACAAAATGTATTATTTGATAAAAAATTAAAGATACAAGCCTACATAAAACTTTAAGGGAGAAGTTAACTTAGACTCCCAACGGTGGGTAAGTATATTTGATCTATTTGGTCTAGAAATGTGGTCTTTGGAATGGGACACAGGCTGTGAGGAAACTCTAACTTAAGGGCCTCTGGGAAATAAATTGATCAGGAACTATATAAAATATATTTTGGGACGGTTGCGGGATGTAATCTGTCATTTTATAATTGTTTCCTCACAGCCTTTATGGTTTAAATGATAGTTTGGCACAGTTTAGAACATCTGACAAAGTGACATGTTGTAAATAGACGTCTAAGGCGGTGTTGTGGAAAGTGCTTGCATTACAAAAACTGTTGGGAAATGGATGGGCCTCACTAACTGAACACATTTGTGTAATGTGTTTCACTATGACAAACTGACAGAGAGGAACAAGTGTCCTTTTCTTTCTGTTTGCATTTAGTTAATTGGTAGCTGGGTGTGTTGGCTTACGTGTCCGCTCAATCAAGCGAACTTTGTCCATCTGTTTGTGGGACAGAGGTTGCAACACAGACTGAAGACGGATCACAGGTCCAAGGTTGTGACAACATGAACATCAACAGAACAGCTAACTGCTTGATAAACGTGTTTTTATTGTCTACTCCATGTTATGTTGGCAATGAAAGAAATAAGGATATTTTACTGTAGCTTTTATTGTCACTGTAGATAGATAACAAATGCCTAGTATAACCTTTAACCTATGTTTTGTTATTTGAAGGACATTCTTGTGAATTACCAAATGCAAGTCATTGCTACAACAATGTAGTAATATGTATTCTGGAAAACGACCTCGCAAATTAAAGTACACGTGGAAGAAAAATCCCAGTTGAAAGTAGAAATGCACAATAGCTGGTGATTTGGTCCGAAAATCGATACTGTGGTCGAATGCGGCCCAGCCGGAGCTGCAACCCCTGATATGAGTCAGAAAACATTGCAGATCCAGTCCAATGAGTTCACTTGAAAGAGAAACGTGAGGCAGCAGCGAAAAAAAGTACTTTCACCTGCTGTTCTTCCTAACAGCTCACGCTGAAGAACAGGACATGCAAGAGTGGAGCAACTCTAAACTCCCGACATGAAAATAAACACCCCCACGTGGCCCAGGCTTGGCTCCCCTGCAATATAAATCATTCAAGAGATTTTGTCGGTTCAATTCATGAAAAACCTTTCATCTCTTGCGATCTACATTATTTGTTATTTATAATTTTATTGATATACATATATTTTAGTTTTTTGTTTGTCTACAAAAAGCACTTTGCAAGTTATTAGAACCCAAGATGACATCTTCTCCAAAACCCAAAGATATTAAAATTACATTTGATATTGGGGCATCCGGTTAGCTCATCTGGTAGAGCTGGCGCCTCATGTACCGAGTTCGAATCCGACCTGTGGCCCTTTGCTGCATTTCCTCACCTCTTTTGACCCCCCTTCCTGTCTATCTTCAGCTCTCCTATCCAATAAAGGGAAAAAGCTCCAAAAACAATATTAAAAAAAATAAATAAATAGAATGATATTGGGGCTGCTGCTGTTTTTGAATAACTAAACCTACTGATTCGACGCTCATCCACATAGATCCGCATCTCTGCTCATGCTTAGAATAATTCTAGGTAATATTTTAACCCATTTATTTGTTCTTCACTAGGATTCAGTTTGCTCTGTCTGACATTGAGTATGGTCTCGACACCAACTTGAATTTAGTTTTGGATCTGATTTAAACTCAACAAAGTTTGGCCAATCTCTCAAAACTACTTAAAAGAGTTTTAAAATATATTGTGAATGTACTTTTTTAGCACTGAGATGACAAATTAAAAGATCATCTTAAGCCACCTAAAATACCCAGACTTTTTAGTCTTAGGAACTATGTTTCAAGGAACTAAAATGTCCCTTCAGTCCGTTATTGTCCACGTTTCCATTGTGGTCTTAAGAGCTGCAAAGGTTGTGCAAATTAGTCAGCTGCCGTATGAAAATGCGACGGTTTTTACATGTAATTTTAGCACGCAGCTATACAACAATGATGTTGTCATATATGTTGTCATATGCTTTTTTCTGTGACTCCATGTTGACGTGTTGAAGCACAGTGAACAAAAAAAAAGGTTTGCAGCTGCAGATTTGAAATAAAATCCTGCACGTACACAACCAAAAATGATGTTCTCTAAATTCAATTTAGGAATCCAAGTTAATCCAAAGTTTCCTAGTCTCTGGAGAAAGTTCTTGCAGTGGAAACACAGATTTAGCCGTCAGATGCTTTTGGGAAACAGGGCCCATGTTAGTTTTGTGTAATATCCTCATGTTTCTAGAATGCTAAGCAAAGCAAAAAACATGTTTTTGAAGGGGAAGAGGATCTGATCCCATATGATGATGAATTGAGAATTGAAACCCAGACCATGCATCCTCAATGCAATCTGCATTGTAAAGATTGCATCTTTTCAACTTGCAGCAACTTGTTCAGCTGACTGACACACCCTGTGTGCCAGTCAGAGCAAGTGAAGATTCTGTATATACCTAAGAGCACATAGCTCATAATTTGCAAACAAGGACTTGCTATGAATAAACAGTTTCCCTTTATGTTGATCCATATCTGTAAGTTATATGTTATTTTGCATCACAGTGTTATGTCAATACACCTTAACCCTGTTAGGATTTAGACCTTTTATAATTCTTCTCTTTGCTAAAAAAGAAACATGCTGGACCTAAGAGGAGCAGTCCATATCTGATTCTCATGTTCCGCCTATTAAGTTTATTTTTAACCATGTCTGAGAAAATATCTTTCAAATTAAAGATGCACTATCAGCAAGCACCGGACATTTTGAGATACAGCAGTTAATACTACTCTGCTGGACTGATTAGG
>NW_023340095.1:21425755-21426440 GCF_004916995.1 Morone saxatilis | reverse complement strand
TTGTTACTGTGTGTAATTGCTGCTGCTACACTGCAATTTCCCAGCTTGGGATCAATAAAGTATATCTATCCATCTGTCATTGTTAACATTTATTTTTGTTGTTGTTGATATATTTCTGTAAATAAATGGTTTACATTCACGTTGTTGTAGTCCTTGATAGTGTTGCTCCAAGTCTATATTATAGAAATAGTTATTGGACGACCAACATTTCATAAGTGGAGCTAAAAAGCTACTGTTGCCTGACATGACAATAGATAGCAAAATAATGGTCATACCTACATCATTTTGTATTCTTATTTAGCAAGTCCAAATTGCATTATAAGTTACTTGCAAAACCATTTACCTCCTTCCAAGTTTATAATGTTGTACTTTGGTGTAGACAGAAAGGAGTGCAGGATTGAATAAGTTTATTCACAAATGAAAGATTTGTTTCATGGGTAGACAAGAAATTAAAATAACTAAATTATATATATTTATATATATATACATACATATATATATATACATATATATGTTTACATACACACACACACACACACACACACACAGTAGTGGCAGAATATAAAAAGGCACAGCTGGTGTTCAAGAAGAGCAGCTATGTGAGAAGAGGTCTCAGAAGTGGCTTTGGAACAATGCTTTGGCAGTCTCTTTTGATGGTTTTGGTACAGGGGCAATGTTGGGTGGC
>NW_023340095.1:21402036-21425736 GCF_004916995.1 Morone saxatilis | reverse complement strand
GGTTGGGGTTTTGAACTTGATGTTCGGGTTGCGTCTACTTTCCAGGACCCTCTCGATTAGGTCTCCGACAAACTGCGTTGTGTGTGGTGTGAAGACTTTTTTCAATATCCATTGCTTGGACTTCTTGCAGTACACCTGTTTGAACCGTGCTTCTCCTGTAAATGACAAGGAATATAATAACACATAAAATATAAATGACGACTTGATTGTAGTAGACTTCTCTCCCCAATAAATATATTACACCTTTCAGCAAAGTATGCCAATTCAGTTAGCTGTTAACATTCTAATTTTGGTTATTATACTATTCGAAGAGCACATGATAACAAACCTGTCACTGTGGTGGCTTGCTTCCTTTTCACAATGTTTTCATTGTGGTCGAGGATGGCGAGGTGGCACCTCTCCCTCATTCCATGGTATTGCCGCTTGGGAAGGTATTTCAGCAGAGCACTATGAAAGTTCTCCAGTGGCCCTGTGTGCAATTACATAGAGGATGGATAGGACTAATTAAAACATGTTCATTAGGATATAGAAAAATATGCAAGAGTAAAAGTGCATCTATTCTCACCAGTATGTTTGAAGAGTGCCATCTGGTTGAGGTCTTTCAAGAGCCTTTCGTTTAGGACCAGTGACGACAGGGCCTGCAATGCCACTGAGTCCTTGTCAATCCACATCCGCATCCTCTGGTCCTGGGCGGTAAGAGGAGGATGATCACACCGATGCTGTTTTCCGTCATCATCTCTCCACTCGTGTTCGTTGCAAACATGGTGTGTAATGGATTTCCAACGGTTTTGCAGTGCCTTTGTGAAAGAAAAGTGTTTCAATAATACTAATGCTAAAAAGCACACATCGGATAGAAACTTTATTGCAGCTTTTGATTCCTTACCTCTATGTCCCCCTTACTTGTGGCACAGCTATACCACATGTGGTTTACGACAGACCTGTGAAAGATATTGAAATTAGTCATTTCCAACCTTGTAAACCAATGGAACTTCTGCAAGATTACAAACCAACACTGACCTGGTCCATGCGAGAAGGATTGCAGTGTCCTTTTTTTCCCCCTTCGTCAGTATTTTATTCCAGAAACCTGTGGTCGTAAATGCAGCACAATTTTGGTAAAACACCAACATTTTCCATTTATTTCTGTATTGTCCCTATTAACCCTGTCAGAGCCATTTATATCCACCTTTTAGTTTAGATTTAGCTATTACTTATTTTACCCACATGGTGGTCTATTGCACAGGGTGTGGCTTGTCACTGGGAATTAGGTAGAAGTACAGGTGTGGTGATCAGCTCACCACAGCAATTTATTTGTCAGCATACCGGCAATGTAAGAAAAATAGGAATGGTTTTCTATTTCTTCTGGCTTGATACAGCAAAGTGGTTTATTCCAATGTAAAATGGTAGAAAGGTTGGTCTCCATGTAAATTGATTTGGCCCTTATAGCCAAACTGGTCTGATAACCTTTTGTTCAACTATGTATATGATAATTGAGTTACCCTCACACCTTACACACCTCACCTGGTGCCAAAGCTTTGCTTCCCTCAGCCAGTGTAGACGTGTGGATTGTTTGTTGTTTTGTTGAATGAAAAAAATCACACCTCTACAATGGCTGAGTTCATCAAAGCTGCACAGATTTGGGAGGGGGTGAGGAGTGACACAATGAGGTGTCAATGGGGGTATGTCCTGAAAAGTCTGGAGAGTTGCGTGTGTGTGTTTACAAGAATAGCAAAAAATACATACCTTTGGCTGTGTGCCAGATGTCAAATTCGTGCTGGATATTAAGATATTGTTCCCTCATTATCTTCCGTATTGATGAGGAGCGGTCCGTGGTCATCACCTCCACGTCAAGGCCCAAGTCCAGAAGCTCTGTCATTCCCCGTCTAAAACCCAGTGGCTCCATGGCTCCAGAGCTGGTGGCCTCTGTGGACTAAAGATTCAAGTTTGATAAGTTTGATGTTATTAAAGTTTTCATAGCAGTAGTAATTTTCCATTATTGTGATTCTGCATGCATTTATATGTATCTTACCTGCACTAGCTCTGTGTGGAGTATCTCCTTTGTATCATCTAGCATAAACGTGTAGTGACAGTATTGCGCATTGAAACCTGGCGAGTCACATCGGCCATCCCCTGCCAAGTGTGGCCGCTTCCCATCCTCCTGTTCCAAATAAACTCTCCTCATACAAGTTCTCAATAGCAGGGTGCAAGTACACCTTCTGGATGGCGTAAAATGTAGTTTGTGCAATCATTTGGACACCCACGGTTTTGCACCAGTCTGACAGGTCCGTGTATGTTCCACCCTTGAACAGAACAGCTGCCGCAGAAAGGAGATTCACCTCCGGCATTCCTCTAACATCAGGTGAAGATGTCCAAGTCCCAGAATGGCCCCCAAGACAAGTCCATTTCACCTTCCTCTGTGCCCCAGTATCAAAAATGTGCTTCGATGAAATTGGTTTCCCGCACATCTGGCAGAATTTAAATAGTGACATGAGGCTAGATTCATTGACAATGAACTTTTCACTCCAGTCTTTTCCACCTTCATCTTCTGATGATGACGATGTTGTGGGGGTGATGGTTGACTCAAGCTGATAGCTTTCGTCGGTTACACCAACTTCAATGCTGCTGGCACTCGTATTGAGGCCTCCAGGTGTACTTGGGCATGGTAACTGTAAAATCAAAAAGAGGTTTCTTTTCAGTGTTAAATTCCACTAATTTCAATCATACATTAGTCTTCGAACTCCATTAGAGACAATATGCTGTACAAACTTACAAACTGTGCTGCTTGGACAGGGGTAGGTGTCTTGATTGGTGTTGAGGTTAGAAAACATTGTTCATCATCTTCCCACGACGACGACACCAAAGCAGCAGCAGACACTGTTTCAGTCTGAAATGCCATATGTTAAATAA
Source organism: Morone saxatilis (assembly GCF_004916995.1). Classification (NCBI taxonomy): domain Eukaryota; kingdom Metazoa; phylum Chordata; class Actinopteri; family Moronidae; genus Morone; species Morone saxatilis. The sequence continues at coordinate 21,422,832 of NW_023340095.1, read as the reverse complement.
CGTTAAAAACATTTTCACAACATCAAACTATCAAACGTGAAACAAGGTGGATTTACATTGATACCAGCAAACGTATATAGAACATAGCTAAAGCGTCTTTATAACGTTACATTGCTAATTTGCCTCTTCACTGAGTGGAATTTTAGTGACACCGACACATTAGAACCACAAGCGAAAAAAACATGCGGAAGACGGCAGATTTCCTATGTAAACAGCCAACTTATATACAACTCATATTTGATGTCCTGCTTTACTGCAGACAACTATATGTGTGTTTTTAGAAATAGTTGAGCGAGTCTCTTACCTCCAAGCGAATGCGTTTAGCGCTGCTAGGTCCAGATGTTCCAGGTGGTTCATCGTCACCTGGAAAGGTCAACACCAACGGAATTGCGGTATCCAAAAGAGCGACTTTCTTCATTCCCAAGACATTGAGTTCGAAGTCTTCCTTTTTGAAATGGAGACTGCAAATCCTCAGGCTTTTTTTTTAATCACGCTAACTGTTCTGTCCTTGGCTGCACAGCCCAGCACAAATCTCTACATAGTCTCCCAGCCTCAGACGATGTACAAGCACAGTGGATTCATTTTATTTTTGATGGCAATGTCCCAGCTAGAGTCGTCAAAAGTCTGTACATGTGTGCGAACCACTTCGTGTCGGACTGTTTTAACAACCTTGGTCAGTACAATACTGGACTGGCCAAAAGACTGTTGCTGAAAGAGGGAGCAGTACCAACTGTCCGTGGCAAGACGACAGAGGAAGTAACTGTAAGTATTTTTAAGAATTTATACTTTTTCATTGTTCGTGTAACACTAGCACATGCTAACAGTTGTTAGCTGCAGGAGCCTCAGTGACGCTAACGTAGTTATTTTGTTTGTTAAATGTGTGCAAGATGAACATGAAACTTATAAGGTGAGGTTAATTTATTAACCAGCTGGTGCAGTTGTCTCCATATTCTACCCTGCTGCTATTTTTTTATAGAGATTCACACAAAGTTTATGCCGTGAATCACCAAGCAATTTCACCCCTGCTGCCAGTAGCTCTGTGCAGGGGATTGTTGATTATTACAACGCACTTTGGAGAGAGAAAAAGGCGAATGGCGAAAAAGACACAGAGCAGAGAAAACGACAGTAAGTTTGTGATGATTTCGAGCAGAAACAGAATTAAAACGCTACAGTACAGTGTCTGTTGTAAACTGAACTAGCCTAGCTAGCACAATAACAGCCAGCAGCTGACAGTCATTGTTTCATTGGGATCAATCATCTGATCGCGTGGATCTTCCAGCTGTATATATATAATGATGATGATGACCACAGCAAAACATCAGTACCAAGCAGACCATGATGGCAGTCTGCAGTGACACAAAAATCCAAAGTAAAAATATACCTCTGACAAAATGTGTACAGACGTCTAACTAGTGGGCCCTCTGAGAGAGCAGGGTTGTCCTCTTGTTTTCAGACTAATGGAGGAAAACTGAAACACTGACAGGTGTCATGCCAGTTACTGGGATTTTGCCGATGTTGTTTCTTCAAGCCCCTCAGAGTTTTAATGACTTCCAGCTTTAATTTAAACTCCTTTTGTTGTAAAAGTTCTGTGACATCACTAGAGTCGTCATCGAAACGGCAGCACTCCTGGTCATTCCACCCCCACACTCAGCAGCCAAATTTAACCTCAGGGATTTACTGATGGAATCCCATGAGATGAGTCACATTAAATGGTGAAATGCCACTTACATCAAAGGTCAGCAGAAATAATACCATCAGTAATAATAGAATTTATATTTATTTATAATTAAAGATAAAGGCATGTTTTTCTGAGGTTTTAGCAAACCTTTAATGGTTTCAGAAAATATATATAGAAAAAAAATTACAGACTTATCTATTCATTTTAGGAGTGATAGAATATTTCACCCCTATATTTTGCTATACAAACATGATGGGGTAATACTTATATTTTATGAAGATCTGGGCATTTAGAGTGATAGAATATATATTGAATTGAAAATCATTTCTGTTTATTAGGTATTATCTGATCTGCTTACTCAATCTGGTAAGGTCTACTGCACCATGCTTTATTTACTGTACTGTACCCTGATGTATTCTGTTTATATACAAACATTAGTAAATCAATAAATATCCTATCTGTTATTCAAATATTATATTATATTGGATCTATATATATTTATTGTATTCAGTAATACAAAATGTATTTCTACTCCACATTATTGTACTCTATTGTATTCTTTATCAGTTTAAGCTGGGCTTTGCCCGACAGGAAGCTAAAGTCTCTGGTTCATGCAGATCACTTTTGCCACAATGTTATATCACCATTTCAGTGGTTGAATTTTTGAGCAAGTTGAATTTCACTTCTGCTTCTCTTTCCTCGGCTATGATTGCAGCTGTTCTCAAACATTTTCTGGGATGCCCCCCTTTAGAAGCTGGGAGGTTCACAGCCCCTATCCCACAGTTTTTATCCATCATTACCCAATGATCGGGAAAGCAACTAATAAAAAATTATGCAAGTTGAATTTGAATGAATTCTGTAGTAAGTGCAATAACATCAACAATTATGTTCATTTCCCTTACATAACTCTAAAATAAAATAAATCTAATTTGAATGAATTAGATTTATTTTCTTTGTTTGCCTTTCACACACATGCATAATCTTTTCCCTGATAAAGTCTTTGCTGTCATGAAAGGTAAATCCCATTCATAAAATCTGTGGGAGTGTCGTAATGACAACACAGTGCTGTAAGTGTGACGTTGTCTAGAATGGAATGGAAACTTTGACTAGTTGATCAATTAAAGCAACAGAAAATCCTACCTGAGCTTATTTGTAATGACCAAACTCCTGTCAGTCATATTTTACGGTTTGCTTATTATATAATTATAATTTTAAAACTGTATAGGAGTTTAACTCAGTATCTGTCCAATGAGAGAGTGTTAATAAGCCAGTTTCATTAGTCCTTGTTGCAATACTCTCACTGCCTTTGGATTTAATGTCAATATTACATTGTATTTTTATACGAAGAATAATAATAGTATATACACATAAATAAAATATAAATACATATATGTATTTATAAATTATAGATATATCATGTGGAATTAATGACTGATTAAATTTAGAAGGCTTAATATTTTCTATTACGTAGATTCACTTTGTCAAAAGGTTATGTGGATAAATCTCAAGCTGGTAGCTTCCCTCAAATTCACAGACTTTTTAAAGTAAATATAAACTACTAAATATAAATAGTAATGCAAAAATTATACAAAAATAGCAATACTATCATGTAAAAATAATGCATTAAAAGTATGCATATAAAAATAAAAGTATGTATATAAATATACAAATTCATATTATTATATTTTAGTCTAGTCTATATAGTGGAAGACATAAAACTAATAGTAATTAACAAATTAAAATATTACTATAATTAATCAACAAAAACATACAATCAGTACACATGAAAAAACCTATATCTATATAGATATACTGTACAAACACACTTGCATATAGACACACGAACAGCAGTAGTGTACTCACGGTGTACAGGTGAGCGTTGCGGTCCCAGCAGTGACAGTGATAGCAGACAGATGTGGTGACAGCGTGGACTGTGGCCGCTTGTGGTCAGTTTCCTGTCAGCTTAGGGGGAACCTGCACTCTCTTTTCAATGTTCCCACCCCTCTGAGATGGAAATTTCTCATGTTTCCCAATGTAACGCAGTGTACTGTACAGCTCACCACTCATGTCTGCTGACTCCTCAAAACACACTACACATAGTATATACACACACTGAACCCACAGACATCGTGGGCAAAGACCTACACAGCCAGCCAGGGAGAATTTCTGCAGGTTCATTGTGAAGAAAGGCAGTGGTCTAGTTTGACAAGTGTTTATGACTGTTGTAGCTGTTCCTCTGGCATCATCTGCCTCTTGCATCAGTGGTGGACATCTCTGTTTGTTTTAGGACAAGAACACACATACATTTACACACACACACACACCCCAACTATCTGCACATAGAATGACTAATTGTTCATTCATCTTTCAGAAACCGTTTTCTCGCCAATAGTAGTATCAAGTCATACATCTTCATTTCTGACATTTCTGTTGCCACCTTATTACAGTGGAGGTATAAACTATTTTGTTTTTTGTTCTGAAATAAAAGTTGTTGTTGTGTATTATTCATTTATTTTTAGTTATAATTTTCGATATGCTGTAAAACTGATAATTTGATCATCATCTGATGTGGGATAACTAGTTCCAGAGCTGTTACTGAGTCAGTAGACCAGAGAGCTACAGTAACTATTTGCTGTGGTTAAACTGGAGGAGTAGAACAGCTTACAGGCTCTGGTGACAGCTTTTGTATTGTTTCTTCAGCGTTTCTACCTCATGATTAATGAATAACAAATCAGCTATACTGTAATTGCATGTGCGACACTCCCTATTTTTTCTTATAAAGCAGTACGTGAGTGTGTGCACATTGTGTAGAGATACCAGTGTAGAGATCTTATTAGTGATGTAATGCAGTAGGTTTCTGCCACCAGACCCAGCCAGCTTGTTGTGTGGGTTCAGCTTTGGTTATTTTCAAGAATTTTATTTTTGTGACTGTGCCAGTAGACCTTTTACACAGGAGCCATTTTGACAAGAAATAGTCGGGCAAACACATGTGTTACCAATGATACTAATTAAGGTTGTATTCCATTCAGGTCAAACAGAGTCAGAGTGCTGCTATTGTGCATGTTAGCTCAGTGGAAAGACTGCTACACTAATAAGAACTGAATTTTAATTAATATGTATGTAACACCTGTATTTATTAGTCCTGTCCTAATCTGCTTTTTTTAGCCCCTAATCTGATGAAGTATTTGCAGATACGGAGTCCCTATCCGATACTTATATGTTTTTTAGATAATGCAGTGCATAGTGCCCACTACAAGTACATTAAAGTTATTAATATCAAGCCACTGTATGCTTGACAATTAAATAACATCAAAGCTGTTTCTTACGGTTGTTGGTTTTTTTTTTCACACAAAATTTTAAAATAATAGATCTTCTCTGTAATCTTTTTGGTGTTGTCGCTGGCTGGAGGTATTGTCTCTCCAGTGTTTGGTGCAGCCTTTACTTGAGTTGTCTGAATGAACTCTGTATTCTGCTGAGTAATTATTTTTGTCGTCTGTACTTTTGCATGGATTACATTAATTAATTACTCATGTTGGTGTGGTTTTTGTTGCACTTACAGTGGCATGTTGAGTGTGGCTATATTGCTCTCTACTCTGAGCAGAGGCAGCTCCGCCTGCAGTGAAATTCCATGACATAGCTGCACCGTGCATGAAAGCACGAGTAAAAACTGCTGTGTCACAGCTGACTTAAAACAATGGATCTGATCAGGTCATTAAAGCAGATACCGATCAGTTAAAAAATGCTTTGATTGGCACCAATACTGATCGTTGAGATCAGATCGGGACATCCCTAGTATTTGTTATTATTATCGGTATTATTTCATGTCAGAATGGTTGCTGTGAAAAGGGTTTAATTTGTCTTGCAAGGACAGTAAATAGAAGATGCCTTATGTGAAGAAAGACAGGGAGAGAGTGTAGCCAATGAGTTGCCTTAGCCTGGCATGCTAACAGGCTAATTTTAACACAAGAAATATTGTCAAAAAACTTTGTGGATGAAAATCATGGCCAGTAACATTAATATAGACAAATATAACTGACTGACTGAACAACATTAGTAAGATTTAGTGCACATTATACAAATTGAGCAGAGAGAGATGTCATTTCTGCCCACCATCGTTATGTGGATTAGGAAATAGACTCATAACTTTGGTAATGGTCTAAAATCTATTTTAGTCTTTGTGGATTTTGGAAATACTTTAAGAAACATCTGAATTTTTAAAAGATTGTCAGAGATGTATCTTTCCGAAAAAAGCGTGATAATACACAAGAGGAACAAACTGCGAAAAGATTTGTAGTAAGCTCATACTTTACTATTTTTTTAAAATTCTGTTATTTAGTTTTCACTCTGTAGCCTTTAATGCGTTAAATCAATCCATTAAAAATGGGATAATTTTAAGCATTAAGACAGTTGTTAATTGCTTGAAAAAGAGCTTGTTTTTATTTATGCATTTAATTTTTTTATTTTTTTTAAATGTTGTGTGAACTTATTAGATATAATCAGTGGGTAAAGATCCCATCAAGAAGTTTTCTCTGTTCTAAAATGGGATCCTTTCCTTTGAATGATAGTTCTAGTGAAACAGGACGTGGGCACTCAGTGAGTGATGCAGGCTGTTGCTAAAACGCAGTCAGATTCTTGTACAAATACTACTTGACACTGAAGTAAAGTGTACCTGAATCAAAAAGATTTGGCGCTTACCAAACCCTCCCTTTATATAACAAATCTGAAAACAGCTGTGTAATAGTAATATGACTCACTCTTTTGTCATCTCTCTGTGTAGAAACTATGATGTCCACATTGAGCATTATTCTGACATACTTTTGATCTTGACATGGACATTTTCCAATACAGAGATACTTGCAAATTACATTACATGACTACTCTACAGTGATGTAAGCTGTAGATTGGCTTGCTGGTTGGATCATGTGAAAGAGCTCTATTCCACATTCTAATCCAGTCTGTGACAAAACAGGAAAATTTAGTTTGTTAGAATTTGTATCCACTCCGTTTGGATTCACAAAGATTAATCGCAAGCAGAAGAGCCCTTGTAAACAAAAGCCACATGACTAACTATTAATTAATGAATTAATTTAATGGACAGAGATTTGGTAAATTTATGTCATGCTGTCAGGGTACGGCTGCATTGTGATCCACTATGTGTCTTTTTGTCACACTAATACAGACTTTGAGTTAGAGTTTGCCAACCATGCACCTTAAAAACAGATCTGAATCCACTTCCTGTAATCCAGGACTACCTGCTTCTGAGAGCATTAAGAGAAAGAGCTAAATCTAAGAAACAGTTCAGACTCTAGTTCGTGTACAGCCTGTGAACGTTTGATTCACTCTACCTTCTCACTCAAAACAACCTGCTTTTCAGATGTCTTCAATGGAGAAAGAATGTTATATTCAGGTACTGCTGTGTCATGAGAATGAATTACATTGTTCACCCAAACAATAGAGGACACGTTTTTCAGATTATTTTCACAGCATTCTCTGGAGCTACAAAAGGTTTTATACAACTTTCTCCTTTAAATGAATATGTGTTTACACATTACATTAATAACAAATATATCATTCTCATAATTCATTTCTGTGGACATTTTTAGCCATTATTCCTGACTCCTTTATTATTATGAGTCTTTTTGAGACTAAATGTCATCTTCTGGTCCTGGATCAAAATGATGATAAAATGGTATCATGACATTTACACATAAAGTAGAGAACATGAACTCCACATCAGCAGATTGTGCTGAACCTCTGGGTAGCGTCTTCAGTTGCAAAGAGGAGTTTTGTCACTAACAAAACCAAGCCCTTCATACACAACAGCAGTGCTCTGCCAGTGTTTTTAACACATGCAGGTTAAAAGGTAACAGATGCAGGACATACCGTTCATTAAACTGGCCATTGAGAAAGCAAAAGATGTTGCGTGTTTTGGGAATTCTCCAGATCACCTCATCGTTATCTGTGATATCCTGATACTCAATCATACTGGACAGATGACTAAGCAGTTTGACAGAGCTGCTTTTTGTTTTTTGTTTTTTGTATCTGCTGAGGAATTTACCTTCTGAGATTTGAAGACCTGTGTCCTACAGCAGGCTGCTCTCACAGGAAGCTACACAAAAAAAAAAAAAATGCCATTGTTTCCTCACACCAGGATGAAAACTTCAGGTCGCATGGACTCACCCAGAGTAGTTTTTAACATTAAAGTAAGTCAAAACTTAATATGCAACTGCACCTTAACCAAATGATCTAAAAAATATCTAGAAATGTATGGCAGCGTTCTTACTTGTTTTGTGCAGAACAATGTAGACTATGAGCCAAAGACTTGCGGTTTTTTAATCTTATAGGTCAAGTGCAAATTGGATAATTGGATTTTTTTGCTTCATAGAGGACCATGAGTTTTGTTAATTACACCACAAATAAGGATCCCCTCCCCCACCTCAATTAACTAGTTTAGTTTAGTCCTTACTGAAATTAACTACTTTTGCTCCTAACTTAATCTTCACAGAAAATTCTACATTTACATTTGGCTCCTCTGTCAGCCAACATTTAATCCATGCAGGCAAACTTTTAGCAAGCTATTCATACTAAATCAGTTCTCCCTGCCTTTGAAATTTTGAATGATAAAAATTCACACTAATTATTTGTCCACATAATGATCAGTATATGAAACAAACAATCAAATAGTGAATTCCACTGTATGCAGAATGTTGCATGCATGATGGCAGTGTTATATTTTCACAGCACACTGTGTGTAGATGTCAGGGACCAAACAGTCAAGCAATGAGGAGAACAGGAGTTTGTTGAAAAATAGGGTCTTTTTTAATTAACCCAAAAATATCAAACAATAAACCAAGAATTTAACAACTAGGCCTATAAAAGAGGTCAACAAAATATACTATACACAAAAACAGCATATCAACAAACAACAAAACAGACTATGAACTGCCAACAAAACAGACTATGAACTCAACAAACAGGACTATGACCAACAACTGACCTAACACGAATGAGACACCAAGGGAAAGATATATAAGTGGCTTGGCCCAAAAACCACATTTACACCCACAAAGGGGAAAAACAAAATGGACGCCAATTACCAACTACTACAAGTAAAGACAGAACTAAACCCAAAAATCCCCCCTCCCAACATGACAGCACAATGGTACGGCTGTGCAGTGCCACAAAGGAATATAACTGCCTCCACCCTTTAGGGCCAACACCAGTTTCTTAACCCCCCAGGACCAGACCCTCCTTCCACATGGTAACCAAGAAACAATGATTTAATATAAACAGAAAAATTTACTTAACCTACAACATGAAATGTGTGGCAAGCCCATTATTAAAGCAGTGATGGTTAACAAGCAAATAAATGTAATATCATGAACTGCGAAATCAACTATGTATATGTGCAATTAATGAATTTGTTTGGGGTGTGCTGCAAAAAGAACTTAATCTGTGTACTTATTGAAACATGAATCAGCCTTGTGTATCTGTATTAACCATGCGGGGGGCTTTTTTGTTACCCTGATGTGGCTTGGGCCATCACAGTAGATATTACAGTAAATATTGGACTGTAAGAGAGTTGCAAGCCTACAAAGGTAGTTTTTAAAGGAGCAGTGTGTAGAATTTAGTGGCATCTAGCTGTGAAGTTGCAGATTGTAACTAACTGAATACCACCAAGTGTGTAGGAGAAACTATGGTGGCCACAAAACATTGTGCAGGGTTGGCACAGCCTGTGGTGGTAGGGCCCAGTGTGACCTTTTAATCGGGCCCAAAATCCCACCCCTGGTTGTGTGCACCAGATTGTATGAACTGTGCAACATAAGACATCATCAGAAAATTATACTTGTCCTTACTTCTCTTTTCAGCAGGGCTCCCACACTCATTTAGAAACCAGACATACAGAGACCACAGGATGGACTCAACAAGTCAGAATTTACAACACACTGACTTTCTTTTAAGGGACTCTTCATGTGAAAACAAGTTTCAAATGGAAAACATGAGGTATAGTCTGTTGAAACAGACCAAAACGTGCAACTGACGTGTTAGAAGTGTTTCAGTTAACCAACATGTGTTACAACATTTCTCTTTTCAACATGTTTGCATGTGTGTTTTGGGGAACAAACAGCAGCAGAGGCATAAAAGACACACTCTTCTTTTAAAATTACTTTTAAAGTTTATTCAAAGAAAAAAAAAATTCAGGAAAATACATGACTTCCTGTCATACACAGAGAGGACATAAGTTAGAGTAGCATGGCAGAAACAGCAGAGGAAAAACACGTCGCCTCACGTCCAAGCCTGTAGGGAACGTAACTGCAATGTTTCCACGTTTAAAGCAGCGCTATGCGAATACCTGAAATGAACAACACGTGTGTTCTTTATTGTTTTGTAAGTAGGTTATTTAGTGGGGTAGAGGGAGATGACAGACAAATGAAAATATCCAATAAAAACTGGGCTCAAAAAGCAAAAACAAACAATTAAAGAACCAAGACGCATATGCATTAAACATAAATACCGTGATGCACATTAGTGTAACAAAACATTGCCTCTGTAAACATTTTCTCCACCTAAGGTGAGCGTAATAATATTAAACCACCGCAGTCGCATATTTACGTGTACATAGACTTACAGAAACAACAGAAACTATTAAGCTTCTTGACTAGCGCTAAAACTTAAGAATACACAATGCTTCAAGTGATTTTTTTTTTTTGTTTTTTTTTAAAGGATTTCCAAGTAGTGGTTTTCATAACAATAGGTTCCCACGTTTTAAATGCTGCCCTCTTGGCACTTTTTCCAATGTGAGTTGGCAAGCGACTAGTTTTTCTCATCCGATATATAGACTTATATCATCTCGTCCTTTTTTTTAGCCCATAAAGAATATCAATGATCACAATTTTTTCATGAAGTCAATACAGCCACTCATCAAGGCCTTGATGTAATAAGAGACACACACCGGGTACTACTGCACACACAGACCTCAGACAACACAGCAATGGGGTCCAAACAGCTTGTTTTCTGCACAAGGGAAGGAAAAGTTAGAAAGTGTTACTGAGTGACTGGCAGTAACCTTTTCACGTGTCAAAACACTGCTTGTGTGTGTAATTATCGTCAGGGGAAAAACACACCCAAGGCTAACTTGTTCGTGACCTGATGAGGCCATGTTTAAACATGAAATGAAAGCACAAATTGGACTCTCCTTTGCCCCTTTTTGTGAACAATGTGCAATCTGTCAGAGTCGCTGTGGAAACGGAGGAAAATCCAGCTCAGCCAATGGCCTAAAAGGAGATTGATGCTGCAGTTTGCTGCTCAGTCTTTCACATATACAGACAACTTAAATAACAGCTGGAGCAAGAAGTGGGGGGCACGAAATAGAGAAAACAATTCCTTCCCGAAAAAGTGGGTTTCCGTCTTCAGGTTCTTCACAAACAGCCGAGTGAGGAAAAGTTCTGCTCCGTGTTGCCTGTTTTGTGACACTTCATCACAGTAACGCTGACATTCAGAGTCTGAGTGTAGAATTGATGAGGATGAGGTTCAGGTCCCCATTTGATTGGAAAGAGTGCCTGACGTGCACGAGCAGGACTCGTAGGACGCCAAACAGCCCTCCTCAGCTCTGATGCACTCTTGTTTGCTCCCGCACAGATTCTCACTGCTGTGGAAAAGGTTTCAAAACAAATACAGAATGGCCCTCCTTGGAAAATATCTACACCTGACGTAGAGGCTCCGCTGTTGCTTTCAATCGTTTTAACTTGAAAATTGAACATCTAGGATTGATCACTTGTGACAAGATACAAAGCAAAAACATCATCTCATGCCTTGGACCACCACACAGTAATATGTCTTTCTACATTCTTGACACTTAGTGCATTGCATTCATACAAATGATAGGAACAAAAAATTAAAGTGATTTGAAAGAACGAAATGGAAGATAGAAAACTGGCTTCCAGAAAGAACTCCTCTGCTGAAACAAACTTGCTGACCATGCGTTTACCTCTCTGCCACGAAAATCCAATTCGTTCGAACTCTCCGACCGCACAAGCACACACATACCTAACTTTCTCTTCTACTTTATCCCTCCGTTATCATCTTTATTTATTTTTTTCATTTTATATCTGACTATTCACAGCAGTTCAAGTTTCTCGAGTTGAGAGACATCGGCTAACAGCCCTACCAGAGATGAGTTTATGTCGTCTTGTTTGACCGGTGGGGGAAAAACACTGACCACTGATCTGGAAGATTAAATGAACTTTTATTGTACATAGACACTTTATTTTATTTTATTTTACTTTATTTTTTGGACCACACCCACATCACTTTCTTCTTAGACAAACATACCTTGCACTTCTGTGGGTTCAGAGTAAAAGCAAGCAAACTGTGGGTGGATGTGCGTAAATCTTAAAAAACAAGGTAAAAGACATGTTTTACTCCACATAGTTACACTTATCTTCAAGGAATAATAATAGTAATAATTCAAAAAATACTATTCTGAAATCCATCTGCTTCAACGTTTCTTTCTCTCTCCGTATCCCCTTTTTTAAAGCACCTGTCCGAACAACACAATACTTCAACAACACACATACACACCCCTCCTGCCGAGTCCAATCAGACTTACAGTAGAACCTCAAATATTAGGCCCCTCTCACCTGCTTATCACCGTGACGAGCCCCACTGGCTCCGGGGTCTTACAATTTACCCCTGACTGACAGTCTCAATCTCTAACCAGCATGTCAGCAGTAGTTGGACCAAACAGAAGTACATTTACACTCACTACTGTAGCATTAATACAACAGACTTCCACCCCATTGGCCCCCATGAAACTCTCATTACAAAGGGCGGAGGGCAGGAACACCGGGCAGAGGGGGAACTCTCTTACAAGAGGCGGACCTGCAGAAGGTAGTAGCAGTAGTAGTAATAATAGTGGTAGCAGTACTAGTAGTTAGAAGACCTCAAGCTTACTGACCAGCCCAGGAGCACAGAAATGATGCAGAGGTACAAAATCTATCCCATCACAATCTGATGAGCACCAAGAAAAACGGAGAGGGAAACATAAAGTCGTTTTCCCCCTTTTCTTAAATTCACATTTATTTCTACTTTCTTTCATATATTAATTAATCATTGATTTTATTTTGTGTGCAAGTCGTCACTTTGGGTATTTCAGTGGGCGACGACTGCGTGACTTGACCGGTTGTGTCACAGGCGGCCCCGGAGCCGTGACGCAGCAGGGCTGCAGCTCCAGGGGAAAGGTGACGTCATTGTTGTCGACTGCTTCAAAAGGGCTGGTTGGTTGTTGGTTTTGTTCTCTTTTGGTTGTCCGAGTGCTGACAAGACATCGACGGTGGGTTCTGAGATCCAGTGTTAGTGAGGGTGGAGGACAATGAGGAAGATGAGGAGGAGGAGGAAGAGGGCAGGGTGCGGACCTCTACCAGCTGAGCAGGTTGCTTCGGCCCAGAGTCATAAAGTAGACCTGGCTGGAGCCTCCAGACCGAACGGAGGCGAAGAACACCTGAAGAGGAGACACAGACGGAGATTTTACTACTTGGTACAATCACACTCACACAGTCATCATTCAGTGCAGTTGGAATTTGAACACAAGAAAACATGAATGGAATGGAAACACCTGGCAGCTGCCATCTTTTTGTTACCAGTGTAGACCCTGATAAATAATTTTCTACAGATTTTAGTACAATCCAGGATTTTATTATTTCCCTACATAATACTCAGATCAAGTGAGAATCCATCTTGCCAGGCTTCAAGCTTTAAAATTCTGTCCAAACCACAGTGTTTCGAAGCAATCAGCATCATATTAGCAACTACTGGCAGCTACAGCATGAGCCGTGTGTATGACATGACAACGTGTGAGAAGTGGCTGTTTTCTCAAAAAAACCAAACAATTCTTGCTAAAGAGGTTAGCATAGATGCTGCTAGCATCAGTTAAATCAGAACTGAAAAGCAAAGAACGGCATTGAAGGCTTTTCTCCATGGATCTTCTCCCGACTGGCTTCGGTAAGAGTTTGATATGGTTTGTTGATCTGATTGGTTGAAGTTTTGCCCATGATAGACCATGACAGACAAATGGTTCATCCAATCACCTGTAACAGTATTTTTTGAATGTGCCTGCCCTTTTCCAGTATCCATTCCCAGATGGTTCTGTGTAACAAACCATCTGATCCAGACAGGTTAACGTAATACCTTAAATTAAATAATCCATCAATTAATTTCTGCTTCCCAGCTTTGTTTGGATTAAGGAAAAGAAATGTAGATAGATAGATAGATAGATAGATAGATAGATAGATAGATAGATAGATCTGAGCAAACCGCAGAGGTCCAGACAGAATCTGAATCTAAAAATCTGTATCTCCAGTATTACCTGCACTAAGAAATGAATGCAGTCATGTAGAAGAACCTCTCAAGTGTTACAGTTGTGCTTTTTCCTATTACACTGCCCACTAATGACTAACACCTTATTTCCTATTGTAAAAACAATTGACGAGAAATGTCTTAGCTGAAGAAATCTAATCACCAGTTAGCTCATTGACTAAGTTACCGTACTCCAAGGCTCACATAATTTCCCGCACATGCACAGCTAAGGGAAACACAGAGAGGGGAACAAATTTGATTGTTGAGGGAAGAGAAACTAGAGAAGTTTAACGTTACTTCCTGACAGAGCTGAACTAACAGAGAGTGGCTTTTGGTATGGTACATCTGACATGTTTGATGCTCTGTGTGGAAATCCGTGTGTCCACTGCATCTTCTCTAATGCCTTAGAGGGATTTCTGTTAACATGTTGTGCTTTTGAATACTTGTTACATCGCTGCCATTTGTTCATTTATAACATAACTGCTTAGATAGGGATGTGCTGTTGAATGTCTCACCTTGTCATTTCTTTCACAGAGGAACTTAAGTCTCTGGGCTCTCTTGTGCATGAAGACACCGTCCAGATGGCCAGTCTCCACCGAGCGGATCTCTATGGCCTTCTCTCCCCAACCCATGATCTGGTTGGAACGAATGTATGCTGCAAAGAGGTATTTGTGTTAACTGATATACTGATTTTTTTTAAAGAATGCTATATTTAAAGACTCTCTGCAGCACTACAGTACTTTATTATAATGCTGTTTGTCACACATATTTATCTTTATCCAAAAAGTGCATATATTGTGATTTCGATAATTCTGCGATTATTTGCGCAGCCCTAGAACATACACCACTCCTGCAGATTGCTCCAAAGCCTTTTTTAGTGTGTGTATGGTTGTCTGGTTGTGTCAGCTGCAGGATAAATGCAAGTGGCTTGTGTAGTTGCAATACAAAAGCTTTGTGCATATGTAAACGTGTTATATAATGATTCATCAATAATCAACAAATCATCATTAAGAATTTAATCCATTAGGAATATATTAACCAACAATGTGCAAAGTTGCACATTATAGGAAGTAAAAGTACAATACATAATGATAACCTCTTAACTGATATAGAAAAAAATAATGTGTAAATATGTGAAATCATCACTTTTTTTTGTTCAACTGTTGCTTTGTGAGTTTGTTGCTTATCAAGCTCAGCGGTTCAAAACCTGAGGGTCTTGCCTGACAGGCCACGTCAGGAAAAAAGAACAACAGAAAATGTATAATTTCTCCATCTCCTTTTTCTTATCTTTGTTCTTCTGATATGTCACTTAATTTACATTTTTCAGGCCTGTAAATATCACTCACAAGTGTAACAACCTCAGAAAGGTAAAAACCACCTTTTGGTGGAACTGTTTACAACTCCCTGATAAAGATGTGTCACAAGTAGACATTGCTTTATTTTAGGGAATCACTAATTGAGATAAATGTAGGGAAAAAACTGTTAGGTGTGTTTTTGTAGCTTTTGCCCATGTGACTCACCCACTGAGGTTGGCATCTCCCCCCACTGCAGCACCACGTCCTTGGTGATGCGTCCATAGGTGTTGACGTAAACGCCCTCGTCCTCGTAGCACACCAGTAGCTCGATGCCGTCAGTGTTGGGCAGGATGATGATGGCGTGAGACTGGATACTGGTCTGGATCTGCAGGGACACGCAACACCAACAAGAGGACATTATTTAACTGCGCCTTTGGCATCTATGATCAGCGGAGTATGTAATGTGTAAGACAACTATTAAAAGACCATTAGTCATAAATTCAAACCGTTGAAACTCAAACCTCAGTTTGATTGCCTTAACTGTGGAACCCAGGTAAAGAGCTGAAATATCCTTTAAGGCACCAGCAAACACACATGTGAGATGTAACGTTTGTGTGGTCTTACGTGTGTGGGCAGGTAGATGTCGTAGACAGCGCCAGAGTCGACATCCACGGCATGGAAGCCTGAAAATGAGCCGTAGATGACCTTTAACCTCTGGCCTTCCTCCACGGTGAGGTCGACCAGCAGCGGCTTGTGCACCAGGTCACCGAAAGACTGAAGCACACAGGTCAGAAAAACAGTTTTTTCCCCTCTCTTATTCAATCAACCACATCAGTAAATATTTGCCAGGGCAATGTTGATACAAGTTGAACAACACGTAAAATATCAAACTCTGTAAGAATTTGATCTTTGACCTATTTTATATCTTCAGCAGTATCAACATGCTGGATAAAAATAATTCAATCTCAGAATAAGAAAAAAAACCAAAATAAATTGTAAATACACCAGAAATGCACTAAAGATCCACTTTACTAATGTCATACTTGTACATGTGTTTGTCGTCATTGACATCAAAGCTAACAGACTGACTCACCTTGAAGGCCATGAACTTGTGGTAGGGCTTGGGTGCCCAGGCGTAGACCTCCACCGAGTTCTTCAGAGCCAGAACCAAGAATTTGATCCTCTCATATTTCACTGGGAAACAAAAAAGAAAAACAGAAACATTAGAACAACACAAAATATTACAATTGGCATCAGGATGGGAAACAGCATCAGCTGCACACTAAAATGTTGGGTCCGTTTTTTGTTGCTGTGGACTCCAGCCACTGGCAGGTTATCCACCACCGTTTTAAACTTCTGTTCGAGACACTGTAGCTGTTCGACAATAGATTCTTGGTTTGACACTTTACCAATAAAACTCATTTGTTTCCTTTCCTGCTGCAGTATTTAGTGCCGTTTACAGAAAAATTTGAAAACTGCCCATCCCTGCCCAAACTACAGAATGATTGCATTTAATTCTGTATCTGTAAAAGCTAATTTTCATCTGGATTAATTAATTTTTCGAATAAAAATGAAAGTTATTCACCCAGTATATATATAATAATAATAATTCTCTTAAACATGGCTTGTGCAGGGCAGTATCTTGTTCTAGGATGTGAATGATTAATTTACTGTACGCTGTAAATATGAGAGGATTTAAAGAAGATTTAATAACCATTTAGAAGTTGCTGAATGTATATCAGCATTAAAATGGTCTCTACATTGCTCCTCTTTGACCAATCATCAGTCGATGACTTTTGAGATTCATTCAATGGAAGACGTTCAGCTGCCATCCACTTTAATTTAATACTTCCAATGTACAGTAAAACGGTGACAATCACAAAAAATTGTGCAGAGTTGGGACTATGCAAACGAGTTTTTTTTTTTACAAACGCTCATTTAATCATTGTCTTTGGAAAGTCCTGTACTTCCCACAAGTGTTGGTTCTGTCTCTGCCAGCTGCTCAAAAATGTATGTGACGAGACATCGATGAAGACGTACCACACGTATTAATAAAACTCATCGTCAGGAAATGGATTTCACGACAAAGAGCTCTGATCAGTGGAGAGGAGTTTCCAACAGGAAGTGCTGGTCTTGGTGCAGTGGCACTACCATCACCAAGGACATTCTAAATTTTAGACAGTTACATGTCCACTCGGATGTCATTACTTAATCAAGGGCTTTCCTTCCATCGACAGGCTTGTCTCGTAAACATACAGTCACTCTGTATCTTATACTGAGTTTGTGACATTTGTTGAGTCCTGTGTTTGAATCCAGATGTGGCTGGGTTTATTTTTGATGGGAAACATGTATTCATAACACAGCACAGATGGGTTAGCTCACCAGAGACCATTATTCTCAGCGTACACACAACAACGTTATTTAAAACTGTCAATCACTAGAATTAGGGATGAATGATAATGACTTTTAGAAACACCACAGTAAAGTTTTTTTTTTTTCCAACAATAAACATAAACTAGCTTGAGATAATTTAGCATTTTTGCCTCCATTTGATGGGTAACAGCAGAGATAGGAGGTTGCAGTTACACAGTATGTATCTGAGACCACTAGGCCACAGGGAAGGCCAAACGTTCCAGTATTTATGCCCATAAATGTGGTGAAATCCGTAATAGTGAGAATGTGACTTACCAACTTTGTAGTGAACACAGCCCTCCAGGTCTCCGACGGTGGTCCAACCCTGTTTCTTCTCCACCTCAGGGTCATTGTGCAGGATCTTGTTCCTCAGCCAGGACAGATAGTACACACGGAGCTTGTTCTTCTTACCTGTCATTGATCAAGAAAGATCAAAACGGTTCAAATCTATTTTCTTCTTCAACCTTTTAAAGAATGGGTGAAGAGGCACAAGTAATTAGTTTGCTGTTCTCTAAAATTTTAAAATACTGCTGACTTTGCATTTGTGAATTTTGCAGCCTAATCTGCCTCCTGCAGTCTATGCAGACCCCGATGCAAGGTGAAATGCGTTGGTCTCACAATAAAGTTCTTCTTTATACTGTGTTGCAGGACTTTGACAATTCAATGTAATCCTGAAAGACTTATAATGTTATTTTAGAACTTATTGGCTGCTGTGTGCTTGCTGAGATTTCATTTTAGGCTGCAATGATTTTCAATTTTCAATTTGACATATGTCTGAGTGATTGCTTTCTTATTTTTACTACTGAAACGATCAATCCTAATTGACACATTTCATATCTCACGATCCTGTGGTGGGATTTTTCTCCTCCATCCTGTATGTCTGCAATGTTTTGCAACAATTTGGTAAGTTTGTTATTGTGAATGTGGGTCAAGTTGGGACAAAACATGTAGAGGAACATTATGTGTCAGTGTGTGCACATACATGCAGACAGAACAACAATAATTGTCCAGCAGTTCCTCTTCTTAATTTGTTTATTCTTCCAAACAATAGTAATAACGAAATAGTTTGGCTTTGTTTAGCTGTATTTAGCTGATTTCTAGTTTGGCAAATTCAAGTAATACTTTTCAGTCAGTAAAACATTTTATGAGCTCCTTGCTGTCCATCCATATCATACCAGTGTCATCATATAACTTAAACACTTAAACACGTTTCTACTAACTGTTTTCAGTTGAACGTAAAATCACATTTTTCCCTTAAGTGACAACTGGTTTTGTGTGGGAGTAGGTGCAGAAATCTGCAATCTTTAAATGGCCACTTGTGGCTGGCTCCAAAAACAAGTCAATCTCCAAAAGTCCCCATATTAAAATGCCCAACTTTATAGCAACTTTACTGCCTGGTACAGAAATCAGTTTCAGTCTGCCTCCATTTTTAATTATACAGCCTATGCTCTGAACCAGCATTAACTCTTTCTTTCTAACCATTTCTTTCTAACTCAAATCCTGGTATGACCACTGCACATCCCAAGTGAAATCTATTTCTGTATAAAAATACACTTATATTTGTGAGAAGAATACTGGAAAGTAATTTCTACAAAATAATGAAATATTTACAGAATTACTCAAATTATCTTCAGTCTTGGAGCTTGAATGTACAATATATGGTTACGGGATAAAAGACAGACATGCTGGTACTTTGTACCGGTGAGGACTGGTCCAATTGAAAAACTGAATTTAAAAATGTACTATTACATGCTCAGTTATGCGTTTCTAAACCCCTTATTATTGTAGGTGTCTTTTGGCAACAAAGTGCACAGTCAAGTAAAAAAAAAAAATCTGTAAGGACAGAACCAGAGAGTACACCTTGTTCATGCATTCTTGCATCTGCATTTCGTGCAGCTGTTTATCACAGAGGCAGCTGGCACCCTGCTGCACTGCCAACCACATCCAGTAATGTCATAAGATATACATAAGAATAATACGTTTATAAGAGATTAAGCAGCGAACACACATACACTGATGGGCCAGCCTGTCAAGATGTGGCCTGAATGTTCTAACAGCTTTACAGTGGAGGTGGATACAAATTTCAATGACGCGTATCTTTACTTCTCAACAACGCAAATGAGTTTCATGGGAGGAAATTGACGTGTGTTACTCTGGCATTTCCTTCCATCATGGAAAGCTCAAGTGTGTGTCATATCGTACACACAGAGACCACACGATTTGGTCTCACCAAGCTGAGATTTACTCAATATCCGTTTATCTCAAAATATCTGTTGTGACATTTATGACTGCACTGCCGCTGTGTGTGAAATTGAGAAAGAGCAGAAGTAAGAACATGGATGCGCCGTCAATCTGAGAAATCTTGGAACTCAGCTATCTGTGTGTGTCTAAAAATATTTATGCAAGAACAGACAGACGCACACGGTTTTCCTGCTAACACATAAGATGAAGCAGGTTTTGTTTAAAGTGTATTTCCAGGAGTGTGTGGGCATGTGTACAAGTCAGGAAGAGAAGTAAACAAAACACTCACACACACACACACACACACACTTGCCAGCGTGACAGTGGACTATGAGCTGACACAGCAGGATAAAGAGAAGTGAAACGGCTCTTCAGTCTCATATTGAACTATAATAATAATACTAATAATAATATTGTTGTGTCTATGTCTGCATGACTTATTTGTGGGTACATGTTTGCTTCAGTCCATCTCATTGATCAGTTCTTCATCCCGGTGGGACTCATTTGGCTGCATAAAGTGTAATCAAACCATCTTTAAAATGTGTGTGCATGCTCTCTTGCATGAGT
This sequence comes from Morone saxatilis, assembly GCF_004916995.1. Lineage (NCBI taxonomy): Eukaryota > Metazoa > Chordata > Actinopteri > Moronidae > Morone > Morone saxatilis. The sequence goes on along the minus strand of NW_023340095.1, from coordinate 21,402,285 downwards.
GTGTGTGTGTGTGTGTGTGTTGTGTACACTGATAATAGTGGACACATGAGACAATAAGGTCCCCCAGGACATCCATCTGCTGGAAGCGCCGTCGGTTGATCAAAGGGTAAACTTTCCCCTGACCACTGCGATCCAACAGCATCAGACCGCTCTCTGTTCCCACCAGCAGGTTCACTCCTACACACACACACACACACACACACACACTCTCTCACACACACACACACTTACACGCACACACACACACAC
>NW_023340095.1:21401607-21401936 GCF_004916995.1 Morone saxatilis | reverse complement strand
ATATATATATATATATGTACACCACAGTTGGAAACAGTATGCAGCCTGGTCACATAGATATCAGTGTGTAGCTTAACAGTGCTTTTCTGCCACCAGGTGGTGAGAATGTTTATAGCCACCACTTCTAGAAAAAGCTATTTTGATGGACTCAACATGTTATTACAAATGTACTTCAACGTTGCCACAAAAGGTCATAACTTATACAGCAAACAAACACAATACAAACTGTAACTAACTTAACATTTCGATCTAAAATCATTTGGATGGGGAATGTGAAAGCAAAAGGGTGATTTCTGTGATGACTGATGTGTTTTTTTGTTTTTTTTTTA
>NW_023340095.1:21401424-21401594 GCF_004916995.1 Morone saxatilis | reverse complement strand
AAAAGGTACAGCATCAGAATATCCCTGTTAAATTAACAGGAGATTTGTAACTCCTAAATCAATAAGACTGTGGTTGAGTCAACAGGTAAATTTAACATTCATGATATAGCTTATTGTTATTGTGTTTGTCAAAATAAAACCATGTTTCTCATTAGCTTCCTTGCTTCAAG
>NW_023340095.1:21374856-21401381 GCF_004916995.1 Morone saxatilis | reverse complement strand
GCACACAGGATCTCAGAGTTGAACCTCTTCTTGTATTTGCGGATCTCCGGCGTGTCGCTCTGCGGGCGAGTGTTAACCGGGTTAACGTTGACCACGGAGCCCTTCCGAGATGGGTCAGCCCTCAGCGCCTCTGCCAGGCGGGCGTCATTTCCATAGCCTAAAAGGTCAAAGGGAAGGGCTTAGGTAGGACAGTGCAGGATGTAGAATTTACCGGGCAGGGTGGGGGTCAGTCAGATGGTCAGCATTAGAAAGATGGATGGATGTCCTTAGTTTGCTTTACAGGACTGATTATCATAAAATAGTCTGAAATTGAAGGCTGTGGAAGTTTGGACAACAAGAATAATTTGGTTATTATCCAAGGAACTGATCTACTTCAAAAGACAGAAAGTTTCTAATTTGTTCTACAATGTGGGATCCATAACAAGCTATGCAATGTCAGAATACCTCTGCAGCCACAGTGTATATAATCATATTTCATAGTCTGTGTGTCAGAAAGTCTGCCTCTCTTGAATCGGCATCTGGACTTAAGACATCTGTAGAAAAATCTAAACTCATCAAATCAGTGATTAAATGCAGTACACAATCTAGTGTACTTAAGGGGTCAACGGCTGGCCACCAGCTGCATCAGGTGAGGTAATGGCTCAGCATACCAGAGGAACGATCTGGCCTTGATGATGACCAATCTTCTGAGGGATGATGGGAACAGGAGGACTGCCTTGATAAGAAGGCTTTGTTTATAAACTGTGGCGGCTAACATGCTCAGAGAGTCCACGCTAACAAACTGCCCTTGGTTTGGTTTTCATTTTTTTCTGAAGGTTTTCACACACTCAGGAGGATGTTTACCCCTGTTCCCTCCAGAGGAAAGGTTTTTTGGGTGTTTCTGTGTATTATGTGATAAAAACAAACGAATAGCGAAAATGAAGTGTAGATAAAGAAAGTGAATGACATTATTGTTGTCAATCCTAACTGTCCCAGTTCTTTCCACTTCTGATTTCCCAAACCTTAATGTTCCTGAAATAGAGAGCACCTGGGATTACAAGTAAGTTTGTTATTATGAACCTTTTGGCATCTGATTATTCCCAACAGCCAATGGGGGACGGGACTTACCGACGTTGTTGAGAGCACTGCCGGTGGATGGAGAGACTTGGAGGAGGCGTGGATCGATGAACGGAGTGAAGGAGGAAGAGGACTTGTGTTTCTGCATGTTGTTACTAGACTGGCTCTACAGTGAGATAGAATAAGACTTAGTGGTGGCAGAATATCACATCTCTGAATGGGTTATTTTTGAAAAAACATATTTACAGCATTAGATGCCTCAAGATAACAATTAATGTAAATGATTCAGACAATGTAGTGAAACAAGCAGGCAAACTGAGGTATTTCTGTATGTGTTGCATGCATGTACAATGGGCATTCAATCCGAGAGTAAAATGATAAATACTGAGGAAAAAGCAAAAAACAATGGTGGTGGGTAAAACATATGGAGTGCTGTTGACAAAAGAACAAAAGGGGGAACAAAAATGTGGTTTAAAAAAAGTATTTCCATGGGAAACATACTTGCCGTTACGCTGTTTGCTATGATCTATTGTCTGGGGAATCTGAGAATATGACTCGTTTGCTGAAAATAGGCAATGTCAAGGAATAAAATGAGATTTAGATGTTTGGGGAAACGCTTGTAAAACCACAACTAGTCTCAGAGGACGCTGAATCTCAACCAGAGCTAACAGGACTGTTTTGATCATAAATGCAGAACTCACTGAAGCTAGTGAGAGCTGTAAATCCTTCCCCTAAAGTAAACTTTATGTCTTTTAGTATTTTAAATCAAAGTACTTCAAAATATGTACAATAAACTTGAGAAAAAAAGTGCTTTGTCTTCCAGTCGTATTTACAAATGATGCCAAAAATGCAGCCCTCCACCAAAACCAGCATCTGCAGGAAGCGTGTGTCAGTAGAGCCAGAGAAGGCTCGCCAGTGCCAATGGTGACCAGCAGAGGGCACCCTCTCCAATCCAGGACAAAAAATAGATTTAGGAGAAGACATTATCATGGCCGGTCAGAAGTTGTAAACAGCAATATGAGCAGAATTTAACATGTTTTTAAATAATATTATTTATGTTTTTTGGTATTTTGGCTGCTGCTGTTTGGATTGCTGTGAACTCACATAACTGTTAGCCAACTTCAAACATACATCCCCTTTGGGTATTGAGCTGAACTGGTTTCTACTCTGTGTTTCCAATTATGGCAGGCCATGATGATTTTGACCTCTCTTTGCTTCCTCCTGTTCCAGATTTACATCAGAAACGGCACCCCTAAGCAGATGTCCGTGTTCGGGCTGGGGTGGGAGGGACATACCTCTGTGAGGATGCTGAGCTTGTCCAGGGCACTCTGGGGGGACATGGAGGAGGGGCTGGCGAGGCTGGAGGAGGAAGGGGAGTTGGATGCGGAGGAGGAGGGGGAGGAATGGTGGCTCTGTTGGATCAGGTCTGGGAGGTGGTGGATGCGGCCGGCAAAGCCGTTCCTTTCGGAGTGCTGTGTGGGGTGATGGTGGTGGTGGTGGTGATGATGATGGTGGGGGCTGGGGGTGAGGTGGCCGAGGCCCGGGCCCGAGCCGGGACTTGGGGCGAAGCCTGCAAGCAGGCCTGGGGTCTGGGCTTGGCCCGGGCCGGGGCTCGGACGCTTTCTGTTGTCACCTGCACTCTGGAAGTAGAAAGAGGGGTACACGACTTTGGGTCTAGATGTGTTCCTGATGAGTTCAGGGGAAGGGAAGGTGCTAGCTAGAGCAAAGGGCAAACTACAGTGGCTACTCTACATGCGGAAAGAAAACTCTCATTAGTAGTCAATTATATGCTAAAATAATATGTTAAATCATTTTGTGGTGTTTATAGGTACTAAATACATGTGATAACTGTTAATGATGAAATAATCTAGATGTCCTAAATGATTACTGTAACAAAACCTGAATAAATGTTTGATAATAAATTCAAGCCTTATTACTGAATTAGATAATGATCTTTACGTGTAATTAAAAGCTATGTGGTTTTATAACCAACATACACTAAGCTTCTGTAACACTGAGCTGCTCCACCAGCCACAAAGTATACAAGAACAGAAGGTAAGCAACACAACATACAAACAAAATGGAAAAAAACACTTGGGGTATGAATGAACAAAATACACAACTGAACTCAAAGTATGTGGTAAATGATTGGTTTGTTTGTCTGTCTGAGTTGTGTTGTTTTTTCTCTTCAGCCAGTACCTGTCTGACGATCAGTGTGCTGTCTTTGCAGGGCGTCGAGCCTGCATCGCTCTCGCCTTCATCGTGAACGATCATGGTTTTCACTGACTCTGTCTCTCCATTACTCAGCCTGGAGGAACTGTGGGAGGGGAGAGGAGCTATTCAACACGAACACATTATGTTTCACGCTGGTAGAACATGAGGAAAAAGACGATCTCTGTATTCCCTCCTTCACCAACATGCGGTTCTGTTTACGACGACTCTGGCCTGTTACTGACTGGTCCATGTTATATTGTCAATGCAAAGTGTGTATGAGATCAGATGTTTACATACACAGCTCTGGAGTCCTCCGGCCCAGAGGTCGACTCTTCGCCGGCCTCCTGGTCTACCTCCTCATCGTCATCTTCATCAGTGGTGTCTGAGTCTTCACTGGAGGATGAATAATCTGTCACCTTATTTTGGGGGCGAACATCATCCACTGCACGCAGCTCTTTGGCCAGAGCCGTCAGGTCCTAAAGGTCAGGAGGTGAAAGGTAAAACCCAGGTCAGAGGTCATTTTGGTCTCACTAAGCACTATTTTTTCTCCCTGTCTTGGAAATGTCATTAGCTAAGATGTCACACAAGATTTTCAGTTAATATTCCTTTGGAAAAGGCAGGAAAGAGAAAGCTGCTGGAGAAAAAGAGTTATTATAGAAATACGCCAGACAATGAGAAGCCAACGTGAGAGCAGCAAAGCCAAAAGATGAAGCGAGGAAAGAGATGTCGTTCAGCTGATGCTCTTCAATCTACTGCAGGTTAGGTTAGTGGATTAATTCTAATAATGAGACAATTATTAGTGCTTTAGTGAGTTAAGATGGCCACCACTCAGGCAGAAAGACCAGTAGAGAGAAAGCAAGCGATAAGTGCAGAAAACCTTCAGCCAGTGAGCTCAATCCAAAGACGTCACCATTTCACAACCAGATCACATGACAAGCTACAGGAGGCAGTTTAGTATTATTCAAACACACGCATAAAAAAAGATCTCCCATTAGGCCACGCCAAATCATCGTGCTCACTCCAGCTTTCAAACAATACAAACCCAGCATGTGATTATGACTATATACACACACACACACACACACAGTTCTAGATCTAGATCCATCCCAGCTAGTGATCTACAGTACTGGCTAGTCAGCTTTGAGTCAACTCTCACCGCTGGTCTGTTTGGCCTGACCAAGTCCCTCCTCTCCTCTGGTTTTTTCCCAGCATTCTCTGGCCGTTGGAGGGGTGAACCCTCCGATTTGGAGGAGGCTGAAGGAGGTGGAGGTGAAAAGGTCAGTTTATTCTAAAAAGTGATGTTCAAATCCAAATGTGTATGTGTTTGTGTAGCTCCTTCACTAAATGCTAATGCTTCCTTTTAAGGTGTTTCAGTTACATTGTCCACCTCCGTTATGTTCGTAAATGCTGATTTGTTAAGGGTGTGTGGACTCACAGCGGGCCCTGAACCTCTCTCCAGAGCCGCAGTGAGAACCGGGCTGAGAGCTGGAGTTACTGGAGCTGCTGGAGGAACTGGAGCCTCCGCTGCCACTGTTACTGGTTGGTTTGGGAACCAGTTTCTCCACTCGCTCCCACAGCAGCCGAGGCTCCGCTGCACTGTAGAGCCAACAGACACCGGGGTCAAGAAAGTTAGAAATGAGGTCATTGTAGAGACACTTGCTTTTAACTGGTAGGGTTACAGAAGTGCTGTTGCACCAGAGCTACTGCACAATGTGGTTGATGTTTTTTTATTCAAACACAGAAACTTGTATTTTTATATTCACACTAATAGGTAATATTTTGGGCTGATATTCAATATCTTAAAACTAAATTCAAATTATCACCTTGCGGCTCAGAATGTGTTTCAGTATTAAACTTATAATATTAAATGGTAAACTAATAACAAAATTTTCTGTTTAACATAAAGACGTTTAAGAAGAGAAGTACAAATATGCTAAATAAGTAATAGTACAGTAAGAACAGAGTGTATGTTGTTCTAGAGATGAAAAAATTAAACTGCACCGCAGGGATGGAGGAAGGGAGAGAGATAACAGAATCTCATGAGAAGGCTTGTGATTTGGAAATTGAAAACTGTGTGTGAACAAACACACATTCACACACAAGTAAAGAAGTATCACAAGGTTAGACAGCTAGCACTATTACATAAACCCTCCCACACAACTCCATAGACAATGACTATAGCAGCACAAACAGTGAAGACACTGAGTGCACTGACTGTACAGACGCAATCCTGTGTGTTTGTGTGAGATTCATCTCCAAACAAGGCAAGTGGTTTTTTTGCCACAGTCGTTGAGAAGGCCATTGTTTTTCATGTCTTTTTAATTACATAGTTAAAAACAGCAGCTGGTTTCACAGTTTCACAGCACTCACACTCCTCTCCTAGAGGCTGCAAATGACTTTCTTCAACAAATTGACATTGTGGAGTTTTAGTTCCTTAAGATTTAGTCAGAGTCCTAGAATGATTCAGCTCCCATAAAATGTTATTGTAAACCAACTGTAGCTGCTCAGATATATTCTCCTCTATTGATATAACCCACAGGGCACTATTCTGGGCCCATTATTTTATGTTTGATGCCTATTGCAAAAATACTGATTTACAGACCTGTTTGTTTTGCATCTCCTACAGTTTTTATATTATAATAAGATGAACAATATGCCAAACCATGCATATTTTTTTATTGTATTTTCATAATCGGTATTATTTTTGTATACATTTTATACTCTAAACTATTCAGTTTTTTAAAAATTACACACACACACACACCTTTAATTTTCAAATAATCACAGAATCATACATCAGAGGGGTTATGTCAGTTTACCTGCCAGCGTTGCGTGGCACAGCATGGCTGCTGTGTGGGGCGTTGCCATGGTGATGAGGCGAGTCTCGCCTTGACAACACCGGGGACCTTGATGTAGTCCTGACAGGAACCTTTTGTGATAAAAACATTGACCAGCTCACACATACACACTCTGTGTGCATGAATGTGATTGATAATACAGCGAGTACATAAAATACACAAACATACTGCAACATGTTATAAAACCCTTTGTAAAGGCTTCGCAGTAGCATCAGAACAACCCTGGTTGGCACCATCCAACTAATTTCTAAAACAATCTATATTAAACACAGAAACACTCATTTATACTAGTCAAAACCAAGCAACAACACTGATTATGAGCTGTGAGTGTCTGATATGGCTGAAACGACACTGTGTCTTATCGTAATGTAAATAACTGAATCTGCAAACCAAGAGAATGCAGCACTTCTCTAAATTACATATGTTTTTTCATTCACTCGTGCACCACAGAACACATGTTCTGGACAAGTCTTCCATCAACTAAACCCCTCTTCCCCCCTACCATGCCCGACGCACCACTGTAAAACAGAACTATCACTCCAGTAGTCACTGGTCCCACACATGGTCAAACCTTCCTAATTCACATGTAAATTCAGGAAAGCGATTTCAGAACATTTGGTAGCATCCAAAGCACAACACAGCAGTGCAGAGCAGAACTCCCAGTCACAGCAGCCAATATCATTTAGAGTAACACTGAACAGCCATTATTTAGCTTTGTTTAGAAGTTCAAGTTAGGGACAAAATGGAAAGGCTATGGACTGATGTTAATGAATGGTCAGTCTTTTCTTAGTAACATGCTTTCAAGACTGAAACGACTTGTGATGTTTACCATCACAAGAGTCTACCTGATGCTTGTGGAGACGTTTACGTCGTATTCAAACTCTATGTACTGTACAGTTAAGTCTTGACAGGGTGGTGGTTCAGCTTGGCAGCAGTTCTGTTTATAACAGAAGGTTTCTTTTTCTGGTGGGCAACACTCTATGGACTGCATTTAGATCTTTTCAATTACGTTTTTGGATTCTAACTACCCACATTTGTGGGTGGTACGACAGCTTTTCTGACTTTTCTATACTTAGACATAGCGTCTAACACGGTATACATTCAGGTGGGAAAAACTTCTGTAAATACAGAACTCTCTCCTCCTTTGCTTATTTTTCTCTCTTTCTGCAGCTATTTTTATGTCCTCTTGTGGTTGTACAGTAAAAGGCTAAATTAGTGTGGTGAGGCAGGAATAAACAACATGAGACACATTGTCTCAACTTGTCCTAGTATTCAGCATTATCACAGTACCAAAGGCTAGGGTTATAAAGAGGTCACAGACTGATTGTTGTGGTTCACATAACAGCAAGCTACCTCTCTTTATGTCAGCACTGATTCACATCACACATGACATTAGCTTCCTCCTTCATGTGATATTATGTGTTTCGGGGTACAGATTTAGAACAACATCTAATTTCCTCTGGAAGCCTTGGATAGACACTGAAGCTTGTTTTTGTGGGAGGAGGGGTTTAAAGCTGCCAACCAACCTGCTTTTTTTTTTTTTTTTACCAACTTTTATGTTAATTTAATGTGGATTTAATTAAATCATCTATAAATACATATACAGACATAATAGTTTTTGTTCTGCACCAAAAGAAAAGAAAATCCAATAAAGAATGAATTATTGATAGAATCAGGAATTATTGATAGAATCAGGCAGAGGCTGGGAAGCTATTAAAGTAATGAATTTAACAGTTCTGGATAATGACAGATTGATCTCTTGGGATTTAGGACAGATAGATAGATACTTTATTTATCCCGAGGGAAATTCAAGATTGTCCCGTTTGGTCAGTTAACAGAAAATTGTGTCAAGTATCAAACTATTCCTGCCAGACTACAACAGGGGTCTTTATTCCTGGCCTTACCCTGGGCGGTACTTCCTCTGAACGAGCCGCTTCATGGGGTGAGGGCCTAACCTGGGGGTGGGGTTTTGGTTCAGTGCGTGCAGGCGTTGATGATGAGGAGGATGGTGATGAAGATGAAGATGGAGGGTGAAGGTGTTGGTGGGGTTCCTGGCTGTTGCGAAGGTGAAGATTTTCAAAGCTAGGGGCGAGCGGCTCGGTGAAGGAGTGCGACCGAGACACAAGCGGCGGGGTGGCAGCAGAGGAATTTGATGAGGCCACGCTGCCACTGCTCTTTAAAGCAGCCAGATGGGAACGGACCTTACAGACAACAAAAACAGAACACATTGGGGGAGGACGGGTCAGTCTGCATGCAGTGCACTCAAACAAGGACAGGGGATTCAGAGTATCTTTAGGGGTTTGTCAGATTGGAGCCATACAGGAGCCTAAAACTGATCCTTGAGAAACCTCTCTGTAAAAGCTTTTCAAACATGGAACACATAGCATTACTGGCTTTAGTCATTAAAAATTAGGTCTTTATTATGGTTTCATTTAGACAGGACAGCATTTCAATTTTTGGTTCCAGCAGGGACGGGTAAAGTCATAATATCAAGGAAGAAGAGGTTTTTCTGTCTTCCCACAGGCTGCATCAGTGATGGATTTTAAAACTTATTTTGCTATTGTAAATACAGAAATAGAATTTTGTATTTATTAGAGAGCAAATGAAGGTGCCTTTTTTAAAACAACCAACTGGGCACAAATGTGGCATAACAAGGCATTACCTTGGTCCTCGCTTTTAAATCCTATCCCTATTCCTATATGCCTGTATATAAACTGTTTTGCTGGTAATTTGTAAATGTCAGCCCTGCAGTTGGCATGGATGAAAATGTAGAGATTGTAATTAAGTGATTTATTACAGAGCTCTTAAGAAGAAGGAACATGACATGCATTTAATCTCTTTCTTTCTCCTTAATCTGACGGCATTCAGTTCAGACTGAAGACCCTTTTGCCTCAGTGGCACATAGTTGAAAAAATAAAGCTCCAAATTGTACCAGAGCCCCTAAAGAACCCAAGTCTTTTGAGTGCACTCGGAGGAGAGAAGGAACATTTGGAAAATAAAAGTACATACACGTATTATCTGTCACTCAGGCTGTACCTTTTTGGGTAGCAAAAGGAGGCCAGGAGGGAAGTAGAAGGCCAAAGGCCATATTTTAATGATTTGGGAGGAAAAGGTACATCCTGTGTAACTAAAGGTATCATGTCATACTTTTGATGAGTGACACAGGGAGGAACAGAAAAAAAAAAGTTAACAAGACCAAAAAGCACAGGCAGTGAATGGAGAGATGAAGCTGAATGGATCCTGAGACAAGTATGGGTCAGACTCTTTGACTCAGTTATTTTAATCAATCAAATACTAACAATATGTGGTAAATCAAGAATAACAAAAAGGCTCAAAGTATCATCCACTTACATTTATGATTTAAAGATCTTATTTCAATATCATAAAGGAGAAGATGACAAATTTATTGTTACAAAAGTGCTGAAATACTTTTAATTTCACCTAATCTACAATATGAAACATGACATGTAACTTCAAGACAATTTAAAAGGACCAGTGTATAGGATTCAGAGGCTTCTAGCGGTAAAGTTGCAGATTGCAACCATTTCAATACAGCTCATTCTTCCAAGCATGTAGGAGACCAGTGGCCATGAAATTCACAACACTATCTACAGCCAGTGTTTGGTTTGTCCGTTTTGGGCTACGGTAGAAACCGAAGAGAACCATGCTCCTTCTGTGGATAAAACGAGCTCATTCTGAGGTAATGAACACACAGTGATTCTTATTTTCAGTTGATGATACATGAAAACATACCTATGAATATTATAGTACATTTCTGCCAATAGATGCTCCTAAATGTTACACACTGGTCCTTTAAGATCTTGAACTTAGATGGAGTGATTTAAGACGAAGATGTTCCAGGCAATCTGTACTCTGGTAGGTAAAATATTTATTTTGAGTTAAAACTTTTAAAGTGAAGCGTTTCGGTATATGTTTTGTTTTAAATTTAATCTCTGGTGTTTTAGTGTTTGAACTTGAGACTGCACATTATGTAGCATGTCATTAACGTTTAGGGTGAGACAACCTGGAGTCTCTCCCCCACAGGAGGATTCAGCTTCACCACCAGTACAAAGCATGAAGATGAACTATATTAAACAAGGCATGAACACAGGCTGGCATGCAAACATACATGTAGGCACAACCACATACAGCTCATACAGCATGCACACATCATGGTTGGGGCAAGAAAGCTTGCTTTGACGCTATGGCCCACATCCAGTCTGGGTTTCTTTCAACTTAACCATGACCATGGTCTTCCCCCTACACTTAACCAAGTAGTTGTAGTTGTTTCAACATAACCAAATGTCAACCACAGAAGTTGAAGCTCATATCAGATGCCAGTGAAGTGTCTTGTTTAAAACACAGCTTAATTTATGGGCTGGAAACCATGGGGTCCAGCACCATGAGATCAGATCAGGTTTCATATTGAGTTTCAAAAGTGAATATGATTGATTGCAGCTTTTGTCACTTGGAAATTAAAGTAGTTGAGACTGCAGTTTGCATTTGCATTATTTAATTAACAGTAATCAGAAGACCCTCAGAATGAACCCATCTAAGTTTGATTCAGTACACAGTGAAGTATGTATGTGAACAATGTTAAAACACAACGCCACAACTCCGTCTGATGACTTACCGATAATGAGACAAAACTGATCAATCCACATTATGGTAAATGCACCAGTGAATTACATCATCACCCCCCACCCCCATTTTTCTAAGTTACAACATCGTTTTTGTATAATTTAATCTGTGTGACATACTCAAAACAGATTGACTTCAATGAACTGTGATTATTCATGCTTAGTGGGTTGAATCCTTCGCTGGGAAGATGACTAATACTGTCTGAGTCACCCTGCTGCAAATCTGGGTGCCCATGAATTATGGATGTTTTTAATCACCAGCACACAATGAGGAGGTACAGTATGTGGAGCAGAGACATACAAACCCCCCAGCATACCACCAAACAATCACTTTCATGTTCACACAGACACACAGAGGCATACAAAAAAGGTGACTCTGTGGTAAGAACACATTTGAAAAATACTTTTGTTTGCTCTGACAAGTGGGAGGACAACCTGTCAATCAAAGAGTTAATCATGGGAGAAGGGTGTATAATCAGGGTTGTGATCATTTCATTTTCATTGCCACAAAAAGTTTAGTAAAAAGGGAGAGTTCTTTTAGATGAAAAGAAAGACTTTCTCAGACAGCCACTGGCTTTGTGTTGTGTCATAAAAAGCTCTGAAAATGAGCATTCTGTCATTAGCTTGGAGATTTAATGCAGTTTCACAATTTACACAAATGAGCGAATGGAAACAGAACTGATGACAACCCAGATGTTAAAAAGAGTCTAGAGAAGTTCAACAACAGCAGATAGTTGGATCCATTATCTGGATGAAACAGCCTGAAAGAGTTGAGCTGCAGACACAATCTAGGATGGAAGAAATCACAGAAAATCAGCAACTCTAGGGAACACATCTCACATATTTCCAAAAATCCTAGTAAGCCTTTCACACCATAGAGCAAGAATATTGAAGTCACCTAAAAGAGAGAACCTTAAAGAGAGATTATGAGAAGAAAAAGTAAAATAACACAGGCAACATCTAGATGATGGGAGATACTGTCACATGAAGGTGAAGCTACAAACGAGGATGAGATACAAGGAGATACAAGGTTTTTTAATACATTTGACATGAATGCTGCAAAGTGAATGAGCTCCATTCACTGTTAGCAAGGTCAGTCCTGCCTGGAAATGAGCCTCCGCACTGTGGCAGCGTAAGGCTGCCAGCATCCTCGAAACAAAATAAAATTTGTCCCATTACATAGGAAAATGGCAGGTTTACAACCAAAAGGAAAATATCTGTGGGTTGATTAAGCTGATCGCCACAGTGTGTGCAGCCTGGCCAGCTGAACTTCAGTTTAAAGAGAGCTTTACCATCATTGTCTCTGTAAAGAAAATGCCAAGTCATCAAAAGTACCAAATATACAATTATTCAATTAACTGATTAGCTGTCCACTGTTAAATTATTTGCCAACTGTTTTCATAATCTATTAATTGTTTTGAGTCAAAAACATTTTTTATGTCCAAATTATCTGATTTCAACTTTTCAAATGTAAATATCTTGTGGTTTCTTTAGTGCTCTATCTGTATTGTCTTATACCAGTCTTCTCTCGTAAAATTTTAAACTGGTCTGTCTTTAACCTCAGCAGTAACGTAAGCATTTCCTGCAACTGCTTCACAATCCAATCTGCCAGTGGAAAGCTTTTAATTTGAAGCCACAACAGGAAGTCTCAAGTTCTTAATAAAAACGTCATTGTGGTTCCAACAGTGTGGGAAGGACCGTTAAGAAAACAGAAAGACAGCTGTTTGTTGGATCGAAGTATGAACAGGAAGGCAGGCGTCATGTGACATACAAGCCTTGTCATACGACTCCATGTATGTTTACTTTTTGGTTTGAGTAGTCAGATCTCCCACAGAGTCTCACAATCTATTCTCTCTGTTGTGGAAATGATTGAACAAACAGACCAGCTCAAAATGCTGCCCGTGTACAGCTGTGAAAGAACAAGGCATAGTTCAAGAGAAGGTAGATGGGTCTGAAGATATCGTCATTACCTGTGGTTCCACAGGCCGGTGCATGGCGGGCGCCTCGGATGCCGAGCTCCCATTGGGGTAGGAAGACTCGGAGCGTGGTGGCACCGGAGGCTGCTGTGATTTGGTCTGAGCTGACTGAGGAGAACCCTGGATGTTCTTCCGGTACCGCTCATCAGCCTAAGTAGGACACACACACACACACACACACAGACACAGCAGCATTAGCAGGGGTTTGAGAGTACAGGTCAGCTTGTGAGACCATAAACAGGAGAGTAAGTGGACAGAAGCCATTAGACGCGACGGTTTGTTAGTTTCCCCCTGCAGAGCAGAGACGTTTTGTACTAGCAGAGGTACAAGCACATCAGAAAGTCATCAGCTGATACAGGCACACCAGAAGGAACAACAAAACACTTCCTCAAGGTCAGCGGTGTTATTGTTGCCACAATATTCCCATATCCCTGCTAGTAGGACAGCAGCACCATGACCAGCAAAGAGTGTCATGCATTTTTCATCTGGAGTGAAAATCATTCACGGTGGAAACAGAAAGGTTAGGACACACACTGAGGTCCAGGACACTGATTCACAGTAACAACTTTGTGTGTTTATTAGTCTGAAATGTCAAAGTTAACTGTAGTCAAAACAAGATAATCCAATCTTAATCTGAAAATTGCTGCTCCTAAACCTAACTTTCGCTCAGCTACTCTACAAATGAGCAGCATCTAAATGGAAGTCATCCTGCATTACTAGAAGAGTTCATTCTTGTTGGTGTGCATTAATTTTAGGGCACTGACAAACTAAAGTGGCCAGCTTCAGAATCGATGAATGTAATATCAGTAATAATAACGTTGTAATCAGAAAGTTCATTGCTGAGATCTGAAAATGCAGCAACAGGGCTACAACAAAGTCAGACAGAGCAACCTAAGCAGACTGTAAACTAACATTTTAACCACATTATCCAAACCACTTTCTGTGGAGGTAAATCTGTAATAATCTTTTATGGTGAGTATGGTAGGTCCACGTTGAACCAGGAAGTCATTCTATGAACTGTGTGGGACAGTTACAGCCGGCAGTTGGGGGTAATAATATTACTGTTCACTTTTGTTTTCTCTTCCAAAAGACTTTCACAACCTATGTGATCATCTGACTGTGTCTTTCCCTTATCTAATGTGTTTCGCATTCAAGTTGATGATTACTCTATCATTACAGAAATGATGGCCAAACTGTGAAAATAAAACCCAAAGGTTATCCTTTCAATATGTCTAACCTACTGACTTCTGCTGAAACAGCCAATTAAACATTACACCTGCTTTTTCACAGTCACTGTTGCCCAACTTCATCCTCCAACATGGCTGCCATAGTGTTTTACATCACCTGAAAGAGTGAAACTTCAAAAATCTAAAAAATCCTGAAGACATTTGAATTTCCAGGCAGTTCTTGCGTCACCAGACTGTATGAAGTGCACAGTGCTCCAGCAAAAACTTCATGCAAACAGCATTTGGTCAGTCAGGATCTGGTTTGTGTCTCTATCCTTTCGCTCCCCCACCAGGTGATAAATGGCAACAGCAGGATCCCAAAAAGAGAGAGACAGGGAGTCACACTGAGGACTAATGAGGCAGCTCATTATTACAGTAACTTCATTAACATGGTGGTAAAGACAACAGCGCGGCCAATTAGAGGAGCAGTAGTGCCCTCAATGAGGAGGAAAACCTGTTCATGGGGGGCGTTTCACAGCAAACTCTTCACCCAAAGTAATTCAACCATGAGGAAAAAAACACTTAAATGATGTGGGCTAGTGTTTTCAAAAGGAATCTCAGGAAAGATCAGTTTGGGAAGAGATCAGATCGGAGGCTTTTTCAATATTTCTGGCATTTGAGCCGAAAAAATAGTAGACCTTTTAGGTTTTTAAAGGGCTCTACATTTCAACTTCACTTGAGCAGAAACGGCTACCTCATATCTGTTCTGAGAGATTAGGCAAGCCTTCTGTTAGTCCGCTATCACTGCAGTGTATTTGCGTCATGGACCACTCTAATTATTAGACTTACAAGTTTAGAAAGAGACATGAATACATTCAAGTCACTTAGCTCATCTACAAAGCGTTCACACATCCCACACCAGTAGCTAGCCGTCACCATGTACACATCGAACACCCAAAGCAGTGGGAGTGAGTACACACAAGCAGAGGAAGCATTCTACAGCAGTCAGTGCGACAGCAACGAGCTGCAAGGGATCACCTCTCTGATAGGCTCAGAGTCGGGGGTGGGGCCTTGGAGGTCAGCGACAGGTAGCTTGGGTTCTGTAGTTTTCTCCAGACTGTGATTTTGACTGGATCTTGTCTTTTCAAAGTCAGCGCTCTGTTGTGGTTTTGTCGTATCTGGTTCAGGGTTCTGCAGGGACTTTATCCTGTCCTGTTCGAGGTTCTGTTGGGGTTTGGTGCTCTGTTGCTGGGCTGTTTTACTACTGTCCAGGTTCTGGTTTTGCTGAAGGGACAGCAGGTAGGCCTGCTCCTGCTGCAGCTGCCTCTGGAGCTTCTGGGCTTGGCGCTGCTCCTCAAGCTCCCGCCATTTATACTCCTGAGTGCAGGAAGGGTCAAGTTGAACCAAAAAAAAATAAAACTTGGGCAAGTTTATTCTCTAGGGGCCTATTTAGAGGACACCTCAGCGACTTTAATTCTTTCAGAACATTCATACCTACGGGCAATTTAAGTCCACCTGATCTTCCTGAGAATGCAATACGTGTAATGCATAATAAGTGAAAATGTTCTTCTTGCTGTAAAGTATCAGGAGTAACACTGTCCCCATATTACAGCTCATTTTCCAAAGCTCTGATGCGGTCAGCACACAACGGAAAGCCTCATCATGACCTTGTAATGGTGATATGCCAGGCAAAACTGCCGCAAAGGGACTGTATGAAAATGATTAGCGGGGAGGTAGCCTCAGAAGTGGGGAGAGTTATATAGATAATAGAGTTATAATTCTTTTGTGTTCAGGTGTTAAATTCTAATGCATGTTCAGCACAAACCAACCTGTTCTATTATGGATGAAATGCAAATATTACACTTATTCACTTACTCATAATTGCAGCTGATTCCACTCATAATGCGAACATATTGTTCCATTAACATACCATGTTTGAAATCAGATTTGAGTTAAGAAGTTATGGTACAGGTCTACAGGATCTGCCTTTTCCATGTTTTCCATTCATTGTGTATGTAAGCCGTTGTGCAATGCATTCTGGTAGCGGTCCAGGCTACTTCAGGGGCATCCGGCAGCATGACCTGCCAACTCTGAAATCTCCCGGAAAACTTTAAAGCTAACCTTCGTCTATCTGCACGGCATATTTCTCGCCTCAAATATTTTCAGAAACACATTTCGCTGAACGATTTTCAATATATAAGGAAAGTAACCAAACGAGCCACCATGTCAGGGTTCCCTCTCATTTTAGGAAATCATTTTCCAGGACTTTTTCACAGCAGCCATTTTGCCATGAAATAGTAGGGTAAAGACAGGTGTAACCATGATACTACATAAGGTTCCAGTCAGGTCAGACAGAGTGAGGTGTGTTGGCTGGAAAGGCTCTATTACACTCAATGGGAAAAAGTTCCACTGACTACAGCTTTAAGGCAATATTGATTATCTCCAGTATATTTGGTCATTTCAATCAATTCCCGGGTGTTTCAATGGTTTTTGGACGTTTGGGAACCCTGCATGTTGGTCTGGTTTAAAATCTGGTAGCATACGCGTTTGTCCAATCAGGTGCAACCAGGAAGTGTTTGTGCGGTTGTAGGAGGGTGTAACCTTTTGTTAGTCAATGTGATTACAAGCATCCAATGCTGGGAAGCGGCACAACCCACTGCGTAAGAAAGTGAAGCTTTGATCAAAAGTAATTAAACCACTGAACTATTAAAACAGTAATATTTTGAGCTTTTTTTATATATAGTAAAAGGCTGTTCTTGTAAAGTGTTTGACTACTTTAATCCATGTGTGAAAGCCAATCATGATGAAAAGCAAACTTGTTTCTTTCAAAGTAAAATGTTTAAGTGGTGACTGTGAGTAGAGTGATGCGAGGCCTGGAAGTGGGGATGTGAGTGGTCATATCCTTTCATTATCTGAGTATCCTCTGTAACCCCCAGAGGACTAAGACTTTAAAAATGAAAAACACCAAGTCATACAAACCCCTCAAATAACCTAAATCCTCTCCTGCCCGAGACCTGAACATCTGGAATAAAAACAGAGGAAACCCTCTTCCTGTTGGATGACTAGTTTCCTGGTGACGACATCACCATCACTAAGGGCCCTGTAAACATCTCGACTTTCCTCAGCACAAACCTGAGAATATTTATTACGTTTGGACCTCAACTGTTAATGGCTCCCCTCGGCTCTACAAAAGTCATAAGTTAGTCCCAAAAACTTGATTCACTTTGGTTCGGAAAGAAAACTCAATCAGGAAAGTTTGTGTAACGGATGAATAATAAGTACCTTCATTATGAAATTTAACAACCTGGGAGTTGTGGAAACATTAAAAAATAACCACTTGGGACACAGAAACTGATGGAAATAACATTCAGGAAATATTGTAGATTTAGAGAGGCAAGGGGGAGAGAGAGATCAATCTGAAGACACAGAATGAACGAGGGTGTGACAGGGGACAATACTATACTATTCTAATTTATATATAAGATTATAAGGTTAATGAACTTAAATGTAAATGTGATGTCCCAGGTTCAGACAGGGCAGCCCTCACACTCACCAGCAGCATGGCCTGTTCATGGAGCAGCTGCTGCTGCAGGATCTCCAGGTGCCTCTGCTCCTCCTCCAACTGACGACGGATGTACTCCTGTCAATCAAACGCAGCCCAGTCCGCCCCCATTAGTTCAGTCTCAGACAATTATATATATTTCCATTTCCACATCTTAATTATGAGGTAGGTCTGCAAACTGTAGTGGAACACACAAACAATAAGCAGCCCCTCTAGCATTTCATGCTCTTGTGATTACGAGAATGAACACAAATTCAACCACTTTCTGAGCCAAAGCCAAATAAAAATCAAGCTTTAAACTTCATGGTGGAAAATGTCATTTCTGAACTCTAAAAGATTGGTAGACAAATTGAGATTTTAAAGCTGAATTTCTAAAACTACCACAGTTTTTTAGAGGGGAAGTCATTAAAAAGTAGGTAAATTAGGGCACTAAAACAAATACAATAATAAAATAACCTAATAATGATTTTAAAAAAACTTAAAGGAAATATATTGAAATGGTTTCTTTTAAAGTTAGACAAATCAAAAACCATCACTTTACTGTGGGATTCTGGCCCATACCTGTTCTCGGTCAGCCCTCCTCTTTTCCTCCTCGGCCCTCCTGCGCTCTTCCTCCTCTTTGCGGCGACGCTCCATCTCCTCAACGCGCCTCTTCTCCTCCTGCTCGCGTCGGCGCTGCTCGCGCTCCTGCTGCCTCCTCATCTCACGCTCACGCCGTTGTTGCTGCGGGAGGACATGGGAGGCCAGTTAATAGAGGAACCTGTTCATGTCCCCTGACTGTGTCCTAGTTCTGATTTGTGTCTAGTCATATGTGACTCAGCGCTCGTGTTTTACAATCAGTGTGGAACCACATATAAGTGGTATAAAATCAGATCCTGAGTGGTGTGACCTACATGCAACTTCTGTCAGAACACAGCTGATGTGTTTTTGGTAAATCTTCCATCACTCATCTAATACTTGTCTTTTATGCAGTATTAGTAAAAAGTCATACAACAGAATAGCAGCTGACACATTTTTGTGTCTGTGATATTGTATCCCGAAACACTATTGATTATGATTAACTCCATTTACAGAACATATCGTTATAAAGAGTCAGGCCGAAAAAGATGTGAAAAGAAAATAGCTACAATGACAGACTGAGATTCATCCAAATAAATCCATTCTGGCAGCCCTTGTGGACAAAAGCGCTTTCTACCGCCTTGTTTTGTTGGTTTACAGAGAAGTCCGACCAAACCCGACCCGGTGGCAGGCATTAATAACTATATAGATATAGCCAGTCTTCTCGCTGATGGTATCTAGGTCATATAGAGGCATCAGTTTTAAATTGGGACTGTTTCATAACCAGTTAAAAACTTCTTGTAGTAGTTTTGAGACCATTTTTGCCAAGAAAACCAACAACACTGGCTTCCAGTGAAACAAACCAGAAACATTTGCCAAAATATATATTTCAGTTCATATTTAGTTCACATAGTAAATAGAATATTTTTTAATGTTGAGCAAAACAGGCTTTGAAGATGTCGCCTGGGGCATATTTCACTATTTTCCTACATTTTATAGTAAAAAAGAAAAAAAAAATGAATCAAAAAATAAGAATCAGTAGATTAATAGATAAAGAAAATTATTATTAGGTGCAGTCCTACATTGATTTGAAAGAAAATAGGATCAAAGCAGTGGGGCATATAGATTCATTTTGAGGGCTGTATTCTGATTTTTAAAAATGCAGAACATTCAAGGCCCTCTGTTCAAGGCTATGGGCCGCCCTGGTAGCTCACCTGGTACCACATGTCAAGGCTGAGTACTTACGGCAGTGGCCCGGGTTCGAATCCAGCCCAGGCTTTATATTGCATGGTAGTTCCTCTCTCCCCCCTGCCTTTCCTTTCTGTCTCTACTGTCACTATCCAAAAAAATAAAGCGAAATATACAGAAACCTGTTTACCTGTGTGAGTGGAGAGAATATAAATAAATACAGACGGCGGATGAGCTGAAGTGACAGGATGAAGCTGAAATGTCGACATTTCAAGCACTGCGTTAAGACTTAATCATTTAATCAGAGTAATATCTTAAGTCTGACAGGCAGTTATCTAATACGTGGCTCTCTAGGCAGACAGATGATGAAATTACACTGACTTCTGTCTGTCAGTGTGTCATGAAAAGGTGCAGTGAAAGCTGCAGGATATCAGTTTTGGTCATGTTTGTACACACTCAGCATTCAGGATTCCACAGGAGGTAATCCATGGAACAGGAGAGCACATGTACAGTGGTATTGCCACAGAAACCTTGCACCTCTGAGGTGTTTACATGCTCAAACCTCAATTTATATGCTCTATTTCTATTCATTCCTTCGTTAGTTTATCCCTCTTGTAGTATTTAGGTCTCTCTCTCTCTTCCTTTCCTTCCAGTGAATTAAGTTCAGTCCACTTCTGTCCAAACTTATAATCGTCTCTTTGCAACAGCCCTCCCTCTTCTATCACTTTACATTGCCCTCTCTGTTTTAAGAGAACTGAGGTGGAGAAGCAGCCACATGCACAGACACTAATAGAAAAGAAACAGCTCAAAGAGATAAAGGATAATTACAAAAAGGGTTTTCAAACTCATCCTCTGGGGACACCAATTAATTTTTTTTTCCCCAAAGCAGCCTAAATTTGATTTTGGAGTCTATTATATAAAATTATCCAGCAAAAAATCTAACCACTAACCTCCAAGTCAAAAGTCTCTAATCTTATTACACAGAGATAATGTACCTGACACATCGGTAAATCCCTCCTGGCTGACACACTATCAGCAGCTGCACTAACAGTCTTCAGTCTGAAGTGTGTGACTTTGGGTCTATTTTGATCATTTTAAACTACATGAGTTGCGTAAAGTAATTGTAGGCCCCGTCCGTACATACAGCATGCACAGTGAGTTTATTTTTCCCCATTGCCTGTATTTAATAAGCTTTTTATTCAGCAATTTATCAAGTGTAATAAGTACTGTAGCTTGTAATACATCCATAACACATTCCATCTTCTCTAATGTATTTTATATTTCATGCATCAGTTCACATGTGTGAATGCACAACTTCATTTGAAGTTTCTCAGTGTTGTAAAATAGGGAAGTCACTCACTCTCCTGCTTGTGGAGGATGCGTGCAGGAGGTTTCATAAATAACACAAGTCTTGCTCAGAAACAGGAGTATTTTTAGTCCTATTCTAACTTTCAATGGAACTCCTGGGAGGGATGCTGTGATGCTTGATAAATTATAAATATACTTTAGATACGGTTTTCAATTAAACATGTGCCTGTCCAAACAAAGTAAAATTTTTGTTTTTAAACCTGGACTGTCTAAGCTTACTATATTTTGCCCTCTCCTTTACAAAGCTCTTATGGATGCACTCACTGAGCTATGACGGGTCATTTCTGAGGCCTGCGTGCTTACCTCCTCCAGCCGTCTCCTCTGCTCCTTCTGCTGCTCGATACGTTTCTGCCTCTCAGCCAGTAGTTGGCGCTTGTACTCCTCCTGCTCGCGGAGCTGCTGCTCCTGGAGGAGCTGCTGACGACGCAGTGCCTCCGAGCGCTCCTTGTTCTCCTGCTGCAGTCGGATGAAGTCTCGGCGCAAAGTCGACTCACCCGGCACGTTAACTATGGAGCTATAAGGAGGATGCAGTGAGAGGATTTAGCTGGTGTGTTAGCTCACAGCGTGCTAATTCAATTAAAGGTTTTTCACTTCATATACTGTTTCATATGTGTGATAATATACACCTACCTTGGCTCTCCTTCTTGCTCCGATGCCTCTTCCTCCTCTTCTTCGCTGCCACTGTATTCATACTCCGTCTCATCTGGGGATAGTAAGGAAAAGTCATTAAATGTTACATTTAAATGGTGGAACCATGTTAACTTTGAACAAAAGAAAGTTTCAGTTTCACAGCAGTTACACAATCACACAGATCTCCCTCTGGGACTCACCCTTCTCGCCCCTCTTCTTCTTGGTTCGGTCGATGTGGTCTTTGAGCTGGATGCGGACCTGCCTCTCATTAGGCTGGTCCCGGATGAAGGGGTGTTTCAGCAGCTGCTCAGTGGGGGGACGCTGGGTGTAATTCTTCACCAGGCAGCCCTCAATGAAGCTGAAGAACTTCTTTGACCTATTCAATTAACGTTAAATGTGACATTTGGACGTTACATTTTCAGCCATTTATTTATTTATCTACTTGTTAGTATGAGAGAGGATGTTCACAGAGAGGATGAAGATTAAAAACATAGCCCACCATTTTTTGGACTTGAGTCGAGGGGGAGGGTTTCTGGGGATGAGGAAGAGGGCTCTCATTGGATGCATGTCGCACAGAGCTGGAGGAAATGATAAAAGAGAAGTAGGTGAGAGTTGGCTTGAGTTGTGCCAAAAGCACACGTCCAAGTCATACATTTTAGTCTCTGTCTTGCTTGTTTAAAGGTGTCCCTTAGTCCTTCCACTATCTGCCATTGTTAGAAACTCTACAATCTTTAGCTTAATTTGGAGATTAAAAAAACTGCACCATAACATTAATAACACAAATTTCTGAAAACTTCTATTTGAATGATTTAACATTTTTAAAATGCAAAACAAAGCACCATTAAGTTAACGTGTACTTACGGGGAGCTCCCTCAGCCATCTCTATGGCCGTTATTCCACAGGACCACAGGTCACTCTGAAGGACAGAATGAGTCAAATGAATCTGTGTGCATGTTCCTCTAATTTACACATGTCTATTCCTACCAAGGAGAAGTAGATGTGTCATATGAAAGATAGCAGTGGTTCTCAAACGTTTTAGCATTTGACCGTTTGGCTGCACTGGCAATGTACAGACTACAGATACATACAGTACATGCAAAATTCCAAAAGTGTTTGGGTCCGGATCTTGGTCCTGAACAAGTGGTTGAAAACTGCAGCATTGATTGGGGATTTTATTTTATGTATTTTATGTAATTTTTCCTACTTTGTCACTCTTACCTTGATAAGTTATCAGTCCACTTCCTGATATACTGTAAAACAGAAGATCCAGTTTCTGTTCAATTCAGATCCAGATAAAGTTCCTTACCCTGTAGTCGTAGGTAGCGTCTGGATTTTCATCACAAGCAATGACCTCTGGAGCCATCCAATATGGCGTCCCAATGAAGGTGTTTCTTCGCCCTACTGTCCGGTCCAGCTGAGCACTCACACCGAAGTCCACTGGGAAATACAACGTTAGGAGATATTATTACTGGTTCAAACCATTTTCATCAACAGAATCATTTCTACAGAGTATCTGAGTGTCACATGTTGACATTTGTGGACAGATACAATTAAAAATGCAACTTGTGGATCATTCATCTTGTTTGAATTTTTAAACACATCCCCTGTTGAAACTAAGGAGTGAGAAATGTAAAAATGTGATTAAAATAGTTCAGATCCTCTGTGAAGGCAGACTAACATTGTCAGCTGGGTCACTTAAATTTCAGCCGTTGAGCTGAACGAATTCAGTCTTTTGCCCTTGGAGCCATGTTAATTAAAATTTGACTCGTTCTCTCATCACGTTGAAAGAATGGGTATTACAACACACACACTGAGTCGCAGTTATGTTGACATCCCAGTCTGAATGAATGAAAATTTGCACCACTGCCTCCTAATGCTTGTTGTGTTGACTAATTTGATCAAATTGACAAGGACAAAAACTAAAGACATTTCCTTTATATTTTTATTTTAGTTAGCTGTGGTGCACAATATCGTTTCAGTTAGTTTTTTCTAAAGTTGAGTTTTTATTTTTATTTCAGTTGAGTAAAATGGTTTTTAACAACTAATTTTAGTTTCAGTTAACTATAATAACCTTGGGGAAAAACAGCAACTTCTCGCACAGAAACCAGCTAGCAGGAACACGATTATTAATAATAATTCTGCATTTTGAAGTGAAAGTGAAATCTCAATGAAGTCTTTTTATTAGTCTAGATTAGAGGAGCCAGATCCTGAGTCTAATAATTTAACCCATTAGTCATCATTTTCTTTAGTAAAACAGCCTAACAAGTTTATCATGAGGCAAAACCAAGGCCAGGCAAACTATGAAGAGTGTTCAGAAATGAGGCGAAAGGTGGCGTGTTTTGACCACTGGTTTTCCACCTGCCAGCTGGTGCACCTGTCCCAAATCAGGTTAAAGTGTTTCTGTTCACTGACAGACAGGCAGGGAGAGGCATGTAAGGACACACACGCTGCAGCCTTCTCCACCTGTCTAATCGTCGTTCTTTGTTTGATGGTGATACTGTGTGATAATATTTTTTTGAATATGATATGATATGAATATGAATGCAATCGCGAAAGATAGTTTACAGAACTCCTTTATACCCAGAACAATTAAAGTATTTCACTTTGCTTATTTTACTAGTGGTTCATATCAGCTTTGATTGTATGTTTCAGTACCCCTTTTTTAATGCTGGCTAATTTTCAGAGAAAGGCATGAACAGAGGAGTTTTCTAGCTTATCTAGAATGAAGAGTGAACACCCCAGTAGACAATAAACAAATATATCATTTAAAATATTTAAAGATTTTTGGTTTACATGCAGCCCTGTAAAGAATAAGCAGTCATAGATAATGGATGGATAGATGGAGAAAATCAAGCATTTTTTAAGTAAAGTGTCAAGAGTAAATTCAAATTCAAGCATATTCCTAACCTTGAAAACATAAGGGCTAAAGTTAAGCATTTTCCAAACTGCAGAGGCTTGTTACCACAGCTGTAATGTATTTGGGGATTTTGGTAGCACTGTTTCTCTCTTTTGGATAAGATAAGTACACACTAATTTCCTAAAACAACTAAACGATAGTATTTTCTTTTCCATACAATAATAAAAGAGGAGTTAACAATTGATTTGTTGGTGATTGTTTTTAATGCAAATTGAAACACGTTTTTTTTTTTTTTTTTAAATGAGTCAGCACTGGGACAATGTATGTGGGACAGACTCAAATTTCAGTGTCCATGGATTGAACATGTAACCTAGTGCAACAGTAAGGCTCATTCATGCGTTTTATTGGTGTCTTGACAACAATGGAGCTCTATGGCACAGAGGAATAAGATAAATCAGGATTTGGCTACACAGGGATTGTTAGTAGTATAAATTACTTGTTTTTGGTCTTTTCATGGGAATAATTTACAATTAGAAAAATACAGAACATCACCAGCGTTACACTTATACCACAGGATTTCACTGGGTAGAAAAATGCTAGCACTTAATTTATGGAAACTTCTGTTACTATCAACTTGTGATGGCCAACTTATAGATTACATATGCATAATTTCACAGTAGTGAGACTTTGCACTTTATTTAATAACTTATTTTATAACTTACTTATTTGCTAAAAGCATTTCCATGGTGACCTGCTAGAATGTGTGACATAAAGCATGGAGTTAAGTTCTAAACAATCAGAATTCTGCTTTAGACCTCACACACTGAACATCCTGAACACACACTGTTCATTTGTGGCAAGAGCATCGACCGTGTTTGACTACTCTCGAGTCTGTCGTCGAACTTTCGCTTGTGAAATTTATTTACCGTGTCAATTTGACCGTTTCTTTGACTGTTGTTCTGTATTGTGATATACAACAACAAAATATCAATGGAGTTTCTTGAAGGAAGCAGAGGAATCTACAGACCCATCAGGGTATGTGAGAGAGTTTTGGTTTTATACTGGTGTCTTTTACCATCTTTGGATGTATTTTTAAAAAACTGACTAAAAGTAAAAGTAAAACTGTCTTTCCATTAAAGGTGTTGTTCGACACAAAAATATATGATCGGGCTCTACAGATATGCTGGAATTTAAGCAGTTACAAGTCTCAGGTAAAACCTGCTTTCCTTCAGAGTCCACACCAATATAAAATGCCAGATAAGTTCTGATAGACTCTGCCTCATCATGCTTAAAGACGACTTATCCCCTTTATGTTTTGTAGATTGCACTGTTGATGCAACTCCTCAGGCTTCAGCAAGAGAATCAGATCAATCCTCAGGTGACTGCTGAAGACATGATAGACCTCCTTTTGGAGCAGAGCAAAAGCACACTGAGAGAACGGTGAGTTACTGAGACACAGACGGCCCACCACTACACCTTGAACCCTGCTATGTCACACTATTACTCTAATATAGTAGAGTAACAGTAAAGATACCTCTGCTTTGTTTCTGTTTGAAGCCTTTGGGAGTTTGAACTGGAGGATTTTGATATGGAGGACGCCAAACCTCTTCTGGCACTGGTAAGACTACAATCCTGAGATGACTTGTTTGCAGTACTGTGTTACATATTATCCTCAAAATATGTCAAAACTGCACTTCACATCTAATTTCATGTTTCAGGTGTGGGCAGTGAATGTCTGCAATAAAATGAGGGATGTTGAGTTTGAAGCCAAGATGCTCCTTAACTACCCAGAAGCTGTACCTCCTAATTTCCAGTGAGTCATATTTTACACACATTTCTCAACAGTTAAATTACAATAGGGTTTTGAAAATGTATTTTAATCACTGTAACCTACAGACATCCTAAAATACTCAGCTTGGCGCAAGACTTTGCTAATATCCTGAAAGAGAAGCACCAGGAGATGACCAAACTACTCTGTCCAAAAGAAGTGGTGATAGAGGTTGTTCCCAGAGTCCTACAGGGCTTCTGGGTGCTTCCTCAACATGCTCTCTTAAATATGCCTTCACAGCTACTCAGCAAAATGTCTGTTGGGGTTACAAAGGCTGTTTTGGACCAGGTCTCCAGTGCTCTCACCACTGTGGAACATCAGGCCACTTTCACCCGCTCCATCAGGGATGACATGGTCCTGTCTATCTTAACAAAGATCAGACAGTCGTACCCGCATGATGTCCTAGTAAACAGGATCAAGAGTTTTGCACCAGTGCTACTGAGTAATATTGTTGATGTTGCAGTTGGACATATTTGTGAAATGTTTCAGCCCCAGAGCCCTAAAGTGACAGCTCATCTGAAATCTGATGGCGGTGGAAAGCCCAGCCTTGAGGAGAACCCAGAACCCACCACAGAACTAGATTCTGCTGCGGTTACAGCTCCTTCGACACCCCCTGCTGAACCT
>NW_023340095.1:21352201-21374756 GCF_004916995.1 Morone saxatilis | reverse complement strand
TGTGGATACACACTCACACCCGACATGCACGCCGGCCGTAGCGCACGCCACGCAGCTCCTGTCCCCAACTACCCTGTGGTTAATTACTCAGCGCCTGGCTATTCCTGGTGTGAGAGGGTACCCGAACGTGTCCGATACCTGACGCTGCTATCCCGAAAGAGCACCAAACTCTCACCAAGAAGATGTGCCCCACCCTGTACCCAGCACCAGCAAACGTACCGCCCTCTCTACATCCCACCCCTCGCTCTTCTGACTCCCCTGGAGAGCCAGCTTCCCTCGTTCGCATATTACTGAATCGTCCCAAGACAGGCAGGGATAGAAATACCGCCTGATAGCGACCAGCCACCCCGGGGGCCAGCGACTGGAGCACAATTCACAGCTGTGCGCTTCCTGCTTCAACCTAAAGTGCGCACTGAAGCCAAGATGACCAAGAAGCAGAGAGCTATGGGCTTCGTCCGCTGGCTCTTTCAACCACTGTGCAGTTGCTTTGGAAATGTTGACACCGAGGACTGATTTTCTTGATGTATGGTAAAATAAATGAATTCAAATGTAAACATAATATAAATGTGTAAGATTGTTTAAATGTTCTACCTGTGAACATACATACATATGAATATTGTTTCATTCACAATTTAATGCTCAGGTGTAAATGTAATACTATACATTGTAGTAAAGTTTTTTGTTGTTAATTGTTTCTCCTTTTAATTACAATCTACTTGGTGCAAATCCACATATACTGGCACAGAAAATAGTTTTAACTGCAAAACTATTAATCAATAGTTACCCATATATTAATAAGTTTATAATTAAACTACAGAGAAACAGGCTGTCTAAAACATATGTAGAAAGGGAAGTATGCACAATGTCTACATATTTTCTTTTGCAAGAGGACATATTCAGTAAATATAGTAATACCACAAAGCCAAACAATTAAATTGTAAAAAGTAATGGTTCTATATTCAAAATCTTACTTAAATAACGTTTAACCAGCTGACCAGCTGTGCAAAGACTACAAGACTTTACTCTCAGTAAATGGAATTCATTAAATGGTGGTGTACAAACTGAACATTGCCATTATTCTTGAAAATATTAGTGGAAATATAGGAAATGATTCTGAAATTTTATTCTTGTAAAACAGTGTACAAACTACTACTACTCTTCAGTGTCTGGTTTTAAAAAAGTAGTCTTGGAACTTTTTTTGGGTTTTTTGTATAGAAATAAAACAAGAGGCACAAGAAGAAGAGCAAGAAGAGTAAGAGTATGAGTAAGCAAAAGAGGAAAAAGAAGAAGCAGAGTTAAGTTAAGTCAGGTTGGGATATTCATATAAAATTTAGACTAAAGACTAAATCTGCCTTAGACAGCCCTCATCTGGGAAAATCTTTAATTTCATTTTCATATATGCTGTCTGGAATCCACGGCCACTTGCTCACATCAGATGTGAAGAGGATATTGTGGTCTGATTGGTCTTGTGGGCTCTTGGGTAGTATGATAACAAAATTATACCAAAATAAATTACAGCATAAAATTGGCCCAGAAAATTAGGCAGTCTGATCGCTGAATAAGTACACACAATTATGACTCTGGGCAGACAGTTGATGCCAGCCTTCAGTGCTTGTTTTTGATATTCGGTGCTATGGATATATTTTGTAAGTTTTATAGCCAGCTCTAGCAGTCACATTGCATTGGTTTACAATTTAAAAAGCTGGCTTATTGAGTTTTTTGTTGTAACAGACAGACAGTGAGATACAGTTAATGCCCTCTGTCTCTTCAGTATCACTGCCTAAATTGTTACTTTGAAAGAGCCCTGCTGTGGTTCAGGGGCAGGATCATTTGCAACATGATCATCAAAAGATATCTACATTTATTTTCTACTAAAACTGAGTGAATGCAAAACTGTGCCTGAAAATAAATGTGTAAAGTCCCACAAGGATTTGTATTACCGGGTACAAGCCTACAACTGTGCAATCATGTGAAACATTACAAAACAAGACCTGTGATGAAAAAGCTCTAGTTGCCACTAGCAGGGTGCTGAATCAAATCTGGTGCTGCAGTATTTTGTCAGTGCAGAAGTCAAAACCTCAGCACAGGCCCAGTCTGGACCTACAATTAAATTTTAAAAAAATCAACACATACCCAGTTTGACTTCAGCGTTTTCAGTCAGCAGAACGTTTTGTCCCTTGATGTCACGGTGGATGACATGATGAGCGTGTAGGTGAGCTAATCCCTATAGAAAGACAAGAAAAAAACGACATATTAATATATTACATGCAGTATGCTCGCAACAGCCTTTGCTGAAAATACTTGTTTGAGTTTCCTAATATAGTCTATTTGACACTGAATAGGAATTGTCATGAAAATGCTGTGAAAGGGGGACTGACCCTGAG
Organism: Morone saxatilis; assembly: GCF_004916995.1. Lineage (NCBI taxonomy): Eukaryota > Metazoa > Chordata > Actinopteri > Moronidae > Morone > Morone saxatilis. The sequence goes on along the minus strand of NW_023340095.1, from coordinate 21,372,372 downwards.
GATCTCTCGGGAGATATAGGCGATCCAGTCCTCCTTCAGTGTGTTGCCTTTGGTGTTCTTCACCAGATCTGTGATGGAACCGGCACCGCAGAACTCCATCACCAGCTGGAGGAGAGAACAGGTGATAGTGAGAAGACTGTGCACATTTACAGCAACCGTTATTCTGCCAGGTACTGAGGCCTACAAAAGGTGCTACACGCAGCGTTTTACCATTAACAAAACATTATCACATTAATTCACATACAACTACCCTTAAATCACTGAGACATGAAAATTGGAGTCTTAGGATGGGAGACTGGAAGCAATGGGCTGATGGGAAATGTGGTCTTAATACGAAGAAACATGAGCATTAAAATTGTTTTATATAGTAATCATTTTATACAGTATAACTCTTCACCTTGATGCAACGTCCTCATCAATATTTTTCAATAACATTCATTAGAATGTTAGAATGATGTCTGTGCAGAGTTTGACACTAGAAGGATGTTTTCATAGTTTTCACATTCATGTGCTGAAAGTGGAAAGTTTCTCTGAGCTCACTAAACATATGATTTTAAGGGGCCTACGAGCATGATTTATGACATATCAACTAGAGTGGAAGTCAGTCCTGGTCCAGTATGCAACTCGTACAGTGTGATGTAGAAACCACCGGTGCACATCCACTGAGAATGGACTTTACAGTGAAGGAGGAGACATCTCGTGTCCAGCAGGGAAACTTTAGAAATTAACTAAATTGGATATTATTAATATTAATATTCACAGAAGAAGGGTAGGAGTAGATAACTTTTTATGGATTTTAATGAGGAAATTATCCTTTTTTTGCATATCAGACACACATTGTTCAAAGCAGACTGTTTGTATACATGTCTGAATAATAGTTGCAGTACATATATAAATAATTAGCTTTGCATTTTTAATGTGCTCAATTACTGTGTTAAAAACTCTACATCTACTCCTCCATCTTTAAAAAAATCAGAACCTATGAATATGCAAATATTCTTAATTTCAAAACTTCTACTTCACTGAAAATTCCATTCTTAGTGTATGTGTGCTGGAGGCTTCAGGTTTCTACATCACACTCATACATGCAAAAGAAATCATGCTCATACATGCATGTCTTGAATTCAGATTTAACACGAGCACAGAGAATCTTCCCCCTTCAGCAGATAAATGTGAAAACATCCTTCTGGTGTCAAACTAATTCTGCACAGTGGAGCTCGAACATCCAAGTGAAGTTAAAACAAACAAAACACATTTGACTGCAAGGGGACTTTAAATCCAGTGAACTGTGTATGCATCACACGAGAAAACCCTTCTGTATTATTTGCTTTTATCTACAATTTGTTTTGAATAGTTGATTTTGTATAAGAATAACACATATAATCATATGAGCATGACAAATATTCCCCTTAAAGTCAATAAACAAAAATACTGAATCAGGCCTATCTAACGTAGGGCGGTAAAGTGTATTCTGAGGTGGACAAAATTGGGCCAACACAAAGTTTATATTTATAGGGAGTAAAAGAATATAAATAAATCATATTTAGATTTCGATTGCGGACAAGTGGTCTTGATAGAAGTAGAACAATCTGCTGTAATTTGCTGACTAATCCCAAATTGGTTGTGGATTGTGTCTTACATGTTGACCCACGCATACATGCCTTACAAACACACAATCTGGTCTCCTTCAGCAGACAGTCTTCAGTGATGTTCAATGCAGAATATGACACATATACTCTCTCACACACACAAACACAGCGGACAGCGTGAAGCCGTAGCAGTGGGGGCTGTAAGGGGTCGCGGAGACAGCTGTAAAAACAAATACAGGGCTGTGCTGTGAGGTGAGAGTGAGATCTTCCCTCTCTAGGAACAGCAGCGCCGCAGGCTCATAAAACGAGGTAATCCTGCCTTCAACAAACCGAGCAGCTATAAATCTCTCCCGCTGCTCTTCTCCTCCTCCTGTTTTTTTTCCCTCTCTGATTAACTCCCTTTTGTTTCTCATTTTGCTTAATTTGTTTTATTCATTTCCTCTGCACCGTTTCTCTTTTCTTTGATTTGTTGTGTTTTCGTATTGCTCTCTGCTCTCCTGCCTTTTAGGCCAGCAGGGGCTTTAATGTTGGGGAAAAATACGTTTATGTTGTGTTATTGTTTGCAAGCAATAAAGTGTGTGAACAGATGTGCAAACAGTATCTCTGTATACAGACCCAATATAGCCACACCAATCTGGACTTGGAGAGACTGTTGAGTGCCGACCTGTAATCTCTGCAGCCCAAGTCCAGTGACTAACTACAAATAACTTCTAGGTGTTGTATATCGGGAAACACCTAATTAATTCATTCCTGTTTTTTAGAAATCACACAATAAATCTGATCAATGTGACAATCTAAATATCCAAACATCTATTCTTACATAAACCAATAGTCATGTAAATTAAATTAAATTGAACAAACTGTTATTTTAGTAACATTAGTAAATCCATGTAAGGTAATTGTTAGCTTTCAAGTTATCTTGCTAACACTTGCTACCTAAAACATCAAGTAAAATATGCCTTAGCTAGCTAAAGTTTGATGGTTTTGACTGAATGCTTTGGGGCACCGCTAGGACTCATAAGGCTACCAAAACTAAGAACAGAGGGAGTGCAACTTCATTCTCTCTACAGGACATCCTATAGTAGTTTGTTGCTATACCAATAATATTTAAAATCGTAAACATATTATAGTTGTCCTGAACAATCTTCTGGATAGCTCAAAGATCCCCTCCTAACATGTATTAAGACATATATAAAAATTGTCTGCTTGGACCAATAATGTGTGTGCCAAAAAAACTACTACTTACTACCTACTTCACTGTAAAGTCCATTTTCAGTATATTTATCCTATCAAACTTTGTTACGTTAATTTCCCAGCACAAACCAGAAAGAAGATGTTTTGTCCAGGAGCTGGACTTGTTGGTTGCTGCCATTTTTCTATAAATTCTCTTATTTGACTTGATTTTTCTTTGTTTTCTGCAGCTTGTGAATTTTAGAATATAATAAAAAAATAAGAATAAGTCCTGCTCCACTCAAAAATCAGTTTCTCCGACCTCATCGAAAGTCTGATTTTACAAGAATAATTTGTGACATCACAAGTCAGTCCTGGTCCAGTATGCAACTTCTACAAGTATGATGTAGAAACTTGAAGCTACCATATACAAATACACTGGGAATGGACTTTACAGTGAAGTAGGTAGTAAGTAGTAGTACTTTTTTGGCACACACATTATTGTTCCAAGCAGACTGTTTGTATATATGTCTTGATACATGTGGGGGGAACTTTGAGCTATCCAGAAGTTGTGATTGCTCAGGACCTTGTGACAGCTATAATACGTTTTTGGCTAATTTAACTTACTGTCAAGACAGGACATCATTATTAATGGTAGGAATAAACTCACCCATAGCTGGTCGTCGTGGCCTGGAGGACTTTTCTTGATGAAGGCTCCATAGTAGGTTGCTATGTTTCTGTGGTGGGAGTACTTCTTCAGCATGTTAATTTCCAGCTTAATTTCCTCCTCTTCATCCTATGAGAGAGGGAGAGGGAGAGCCATCAGTATGAAGTTAATACATTATTATTGTCTGTCAGATGGTGAGGAAGCAATTATGAACTGATGGACTAGATCAAAACAAACAATACAAGTCTATTTTCTGGTCAGGTTGTTAACAGTGGAGGGAAAATTAGCACCAACACACTGACAGGTTAACAGCAGTTTCAATTGAGTTTTCATGATCAGTTCACCCAGAAAGATTATAGAACTATATTTTTTCTTCAGCTGTTCCGCTTTTATGCTTACTTGTCACATGTCTGCCAGTGAAGTGTTGCTCTCAGTTCTCCTACGAGTCTTTTAAAATCAACATGCATTTATCATTTTTATTGGTTTTACACACTTTGCTTACTCTAGTGAGCTTTAATTCAAGTCAAAACATTCCTACACACAGAGTTTTGGAAATATCAGGTCCCTTTGGCCTGTAGGTGAAAAGGGGGTTTCTGTCCTGCTTATAAATTGCAAACAGTTTCCGTTCAGACATCGAAGAACTCAGACTCAAACTCCAATAAAACATTGAATTATCTGCATCTAATGAAGCTAATAAAAACACATGTCCCCTGTGGACAAAAGCGTAAGTGTTCCACCTCTTCCTTTCATTGATTTTAAGGGGAATCCGACCCAAACTGGCCTAGTGGCAGGCAGAGGATGGTCTTATTTATATATGTAAGCCATATAGAGGCATCTGTATTAAACTGAGACTGTTTCATAACCATTTAAAAACATTGTAACGTTTTATGTTCTTCCACCAGCTCTCAGCTGAGTGGTAAAAACAACAAACATCTTACGGTTCCAACTTGACAAATGGATTTTCTACTTTTCTCTCTTTTTTTTTAAAATAAAAAATGTAAATTTGTATTCCTATGTTCAAATTTTGAACTGTTGAAGATGTTAGAGTTGTACTGTATGCTTTTACAGCACGGCCAGTGTCTTGACAGCTGGATGTCAAGCAGCTCAATAGAAGGAGAGTGGAATTTCCCCTGCTAGCATCTGAAATGGTAACCCTATTAGAGAACACATCCTAATATTTCCATCTCTTCCACTGTGTCTTTGAGGAACCAGCCAATGATTTTCACACTTCCTCTGTATAATGTTTAAATCTTTGGCCTTCCTCCCAGTGGGCCACACTAAGTCATAAAGATGGCAAAGGAAAAACATAAAACAGGTTGTTACATTAACAGAGAAAAGTAATAATTTAAACTCAAAGTCCTAGCAAACAAAGCTACAGCTCTGGAACTTTTCTCCTACGCCGTTTTCAGTCCATCTATTAAAAACATGCTGAAGAGCTGAGCAAGGAAACAAACAACGTCCAAACCATTCTAATAAACGGATATCACACCAAACAAACATGCAGATACACAGCCTGAACCTGAAATGATAACAGAGCCCAACAAACTACCATCTCTCCCTCTCGCACACTCAGGATATTACAGTACAGACTCAGACACGCATACAGACACATAACAAGATCAAGCGATTATTTCTCAATCACTGAGGCACCACTGAGGCTGTGTGACATTTATTTGTGAGTGCTTTGGTTTAGCCGAGCCCGTGCGTCTGATCCCGCAGGCCGACCGGGGCTGACATGACATGACATTTTCACTGTTATTACGACCGGTCGATAAGCAGGAACGTGACAGGCGGCTGTAGCCAGGACTCCTGAGCAAACTGAGCACTGCTGCTGCCTTGTATATCCACAAACCAAATGCTCTGAGGAACTGAGAGATAAACTGTTTGGCTTTTCATATTGAAACTCGTGGCCTTTTGGCATTTTGTAGTACAGATAGTGGCAGCTGCTCATTCACAACTTGTTACACTAGTGCTAGCAGGTTCTATTACAAAATGTGATTAGATTTTGCTTTCTGGTTAGGTAAAGAACCAGTGTGGAGGATTAAGTAGGAGTGTAGGAGAAACTAGGGTGGCTGCAAAAGTCACCAAAAAAATGTGAAAAGCCCTACTGTAGAAACATAGCAGTTCAATATGGCGGACTCCACCAGACCTGCTCCCTTAGTAGATAAAAACAGCTTAATTTAAGGTAACAAAAAGACTAATGATAACTACCTATGAATAGAATATTCAGTTTCTGCCAATAGATCCTCCCAAATGTTACACACTGGACCTTTAAGACTAAAAGTCATTCTAGCAGCTAGTGAGACCATACACTGAGATCAGAGCTCTGAACTAAATGCTAACATGCTCACAGAGACAAGCCTAACATGCTGGTGCTAAGCCTGTCATTTACCCTTATTACAGTCTTAGTTTAGTGTGCTAATATGTTAATATTTGCTATTTAGCAATAAAGTGCATAGCTTTGCAGGTATTTGGTCATAAACCAAAGCATTGGACAAATTAAAATGTTAACCTGGGGCTAGAAGAAAAGTCAGATGACTCATTACAATTTGTCCTGAGGGAGACGTGAATGTCTGAACTAAAAATTCAGGGCAATTCATTCAAGAAACATTTTACATTTTATTAAAAACCACAAAAGTCAGCCTCATATGGTGGGTTGAGATATTTGTGTCTGGACCACAGTGGTGGACCAACTGCCCAATAGACAGACAGACAGCCAGACATGCCGCAAGCATGGCTATAAAAATCTTCATATAATCTATAACCAGCAATTTCATTACACATTAGTAAGTGCAATAGGCTTTGGGGGTCTAACAGCTAAAATGGTGGTCAAGTAAAATGCCAACTGATAATTAAACTTATAAATTTGTCTGAATTTGAAAACACTGGTTTGAAAGGAGACCTGGTCTGTAACCCTCTGGAGTTAAAGACAAGTGATCCATCTTTGTTGAGGTGTTACACACAACTGTCAACCACCATAGCTGTTGAGCATTCATTCACACCCACAAGTGTCATACGCCCTTTCTTTAGTCGTCAATCAACAAACAGCACCAGCAGCAGACACATGTACTATAAGAGAAAACAGAAAGCAGCGAAACAAAAGAAATTCCAAAAACTGCTGTTTACTAAGCCAATCTTTAGAAAAATCACAAGCAGAGCTCAACCCACTGTTTTAGCTGGTTTTTCCTGATAAGGAAATACTGTATCATGTAACGGGACAAAAACAGTTATATAACATTGTTACAAGAGAATTCAAAGTGGATGGTATCAAACTGTAGAACGTTAAGTTATATAAGAGCAGTCTAAGAGGCACATTAGCTACTGCTGTTAATGCAACTGTAATAAATATTTCTTCATACTGGTGAGTTGGTGCTGCTTGACAACTGCCAAGACATTATCCAGCCTTTATATTTATCACCACAGGTAGCAACCTCATTCTGTAGGAGCTGGAAAAGATTGATGTTAAATGTTGGTGCTAGCAGAAATTAAAACACACATCTTATCGAGCACTGCAGCTGCAGGAGCAGAAGATGACAGGCAGCCAGCGGCTCCGTTGACATTTCTGAGACTGGTCCAGAGCTTAAAGGGCGATTCAGCCAAACTTTAGCATTTAAAGATGAAAGAAATCACTGTCAACTTCTGCATGTCTATAAAAAACAAATAACCTGCAGCTCAGTTTCACTATCTCTAAAACACAGAACACCCAGTAAACCTGATGTTTGGTCAACTGACAACTAAACTTATCTACGATTATTTAAACAGCAGCAATTTTTATGCTGTCAGTCATCTGGAGAGTATTTGCAAATGGTGGGGGTGTCACTTTGGAACAAAACTCTTCATATGTTCTTGTTGGATTTTACCACTAACTATTTTTTGTACTTTAAGCTGTTATTATTGTGGCTAAAGTTAAACCAAGCTTGTTTTCTAATAGGATGTTAAAGTAAGCAGCAGGTTTTTCAGGAGAGGAAAAGACTTTTTGTACACCACAAAAAAGATGTTTGCCTGTTATTTATTTTTGCTTTAATCATCTGAGGCCGTTTAAAGAGTTCAACAGGAGTTTTGTCTGTCTCTAAAGATGATGGGGTCAGTCGGTCAGAAAGCCAGTCAGCCAATCCCTTGAGTCAAAGTCAGTCAGCCAGCCAGTTGGTTACTGCTTCAGCCAGGCAGCCAGTCATTTAACCAGGCAGTTAGCCAACCAGTGACTCAGGAAGCCAACAAACCAGACTTCTAGCCAGCCAGTCCTTCTGTTAATCCACTCATCAGCAGCAGACCATCAGTCATCAAGCCATCAAGCCATTTGCCCAGCAGGTGAGCCAGCCAACCTTTTCGGTCAACCAGTCAGTAGGTTATATATAGCACAGTTATACGGTATTTAATCAATAACTTGGGGGGGGTCAACAAGACCTTACAAGATGCTAAAAGATGTACTGAAAGTCAACCCACAGTACAAACTGTACCTTCTGTGGTCAACAGAACATCCCATCGCCCACAAACTGTCAGTCATGTGAACGTTTTTGGAACAAGTCAGCATAATTACAGATGCCGAGGACATACTGGATGAGGAGAAACACAGCAGGAACGTTCTTACACATTATTCACCATGGGACATGAACAAAGGTTGAAAATAACAGCTTGAAGAGGGGAGGAATCAACTCAATTGACAAAACATAAGAATGGTTACATTCTTTTATGTTTGGGGCAGCACAGATGGTCTGGCCTTGCAATAAAACATACAGACTTGTGGTGCACGGAAAAGAGAAAAAGGAGTGTGAAAAGGTGACTTCTAGTGCATGCGGTGTGCTGACAGCCAGCCAAGAAAACAAAGTGATGTCATCCATCTCAAATCACTGGAGAGAAAGAGCCATATGCTGGGCTGTGGACAGTATTGTGACACTGGATTAGAGAGAGCAGCAGAAACCTAAAAAAAAAATGGGCCCAGTAGGCACTTTACCGTGGTGAAAAAAAAAGAGCCTGGGTAGAAAGAAGTCGCTGTCTGGCCTCTTCTAGCAAGTTGGTGAGACTGACTTTACTTGACAAATCCAAAATGTGACTTTTTTGATAGCTTACTTTAAAAAAACATTTCCACATTTTTGGAAATTTTTATCATTCAAATGCATTCATGTTGATGTATGTCTAAAAAACAAACAAATACAATATAGGATTAAATCATCAAAACTATGATTTAAATCAGGAAAGATCTGGAAGGAAATATCCAGATAGGGTTAAAACTGATGATTATTCCACATTTGTGGATTTATTTATTTATACAAAATGGTGAAAAATGCTCATCACAATTTATCAGAGCCCAAAGTGACGTGTATTGTCATGTGCAGCCAACAGCCCACAACTCAAACAAAAGAAAAGCAGAATATCAGCACATTTGAGAAGCTGGAACCATAGAACATTCTGTCATAAACGACTTGAACAATTAAAAATGGACTTTTGAAATTACTGTTCTGTCCTATGACCACACAAACTGCTTTGGCACAAGTGTCTGACCCAGCGGTTCTGGACAATTTTTCTGGACAGTTTGCCATGCTTAAACTGTCAGAAAGCATAATTTGGATTCAACAGAGACAACACAGAGGTACACACACACACATGATTTCAACAGAGACAACACAGAGGTACACAACAACACACACACACACACACACACCACACACACACACACACACACACACACACCTAAACAGAGCAATGTGTGTGAGATGGATGGAGAAGAGGCGGGCAGAAAGTGACCTGGATGTCAGGATACAGCTGCTTCGACAAGGAGACAGTGACATCATCCTCTCTCTTTCTCTGCCATGTGTCCACTATGTCTCTCCTCTCCATCTTGTTTGTGCACTATTGTGTCTATTTATTTTGGACACTCACTGTGTCGATCGCTCTTGTCCTTGACTTTAATCTCATGTCCATGTATCCCATCATTACCACACCTTACTTCTCTCTCCTTCACTGTCTCTCTTTCCCTGAACTATATATCCACAGTCAGCCGCTTTAAAACAAGGCGTCCTGAAGCTACTCATTATCATTCCTGGGCATGAAATGGTGGGGAGACTCGGTGGCGGCCATATTGCTGCTAAAGTACTACAGCACACAAAGTGAGTGGAGCTAACAGAACCGCGACCCCGGGGGAGCGGACAGCCGCAAGATGGAAGCATAATGGAAAATGGAAGCTGAGTAGGAGGGAGGCTTTGGCTTCGACAAAGGCCAAGAGAGGTCGACGTGTCTTTAACAGGCAACCAGGAACCTGGAGGGACAGGGGCTTCAGGGATTATTCTAAACAATCGCTACATTCCTGTTATATCTGAAGAAGAAGCCTCATGTGTTTTACTGTTTTTAAGCTGATAGTATTATTGTGATTGATATCTCTCAACACGATCTTTCTCTAAGCATTTCACATTTCTGACTTGTTGAATCAGACTTTGCTCTATCGAAATTGCTTTTTCTGGACATGCACAGGACACTTCTGCAACGGGTCTGCCTGCTGTTTATGTGCTATTCTCAAGTCAAAAGGTCACTTTTAGTCAGAAATGTAATGGGAATCAATAGTGTTCATTTTCAAAAAGCTTTCCAATTACTCCCTACAAGCCCTACAGCTACTGTTCAAATTGATGCTCTCAGTGTTTTTGTGAAAAAGCTAGTTAAATATAAATTTTTGAGAAAAACGATTGAAAGATGGATAATTGCTGAGGTGCTGAAGTTTGTTTTTGAAGTCTGGGAAGTGTTTTTTTTTTTTTTTTCCCCCAATTTAAATGTAGTAATACATCATCATCGTTATTACAATACATCCTAAGTGGAACGTGAATGTCTGTACCAATTTTGTGCCGATCCATGTAGCCGTGTAGATAGTTCTAGATCTACATATTTCACTGCGTAAGTGAAATCTTTGACCTGTTGCTGGCACTAGAAGTGGCCTGAAAAGTCATCAGGATTGTGTGGAGGGCGTTGAATATCTGGATCACATTTTAATGGCAATTCATCCACTGTTGACTCTGGACCAAGCAACTGAGTGACATTGCAATTTTTGCAACCTACTGCGGCCAAAACATTGTTAAAGAGAATCAGACCTTGGGAGGATGGAGGCCCACAATACAGATACAGACACCAGATACAGCCATTGTTCTATACACATTTGTTTTGACATGTCTGTAGAGTTTTAGGAGATTTTCCTTTTATTCTTCAAGACGAACATACCAATTCCGTGCCTTCAACACCTTCACACTTTTCTCTTTCACACCTTCTGAATGAACAGGGAGCGGTGGGAGGTGACACAGAGTTGACTTGCTCTAATGTGTATACTTTGTTTCATGTGTGGAACTTACAGAATCAGAAACAGCAAGTGAGAAACTATGGCAAGAAAAGCAATTCATTCCCCGGGGGAACAGAAAGGTAGAGACAAAGATGCTTGCTGGGGAGTTTTTCCACTAATCAAGATCGATTTTCTCCTATTGAATCCCACTGGATTACATCAAGTCAGCAGCTGCAGTGTGACTTCGAATGCAGAGCTGCTGCAGCTCCATTTCTCTCCATTTCTCTCCATTTCTCTCCTTTTCCTTGCAGTTTCCTCTCAGTGATGACGATGACTTCACTCTCTATGCCTGTTCTCTTACTGTCTCATTCGTTCCCTACAGAAAACAGAGGTGGCGACAGGAAGAAAGATGGCGATGGGTGGAAACGAGAGGAATACAAAAAGGGTACGTGCCAAAAAAAGAGAAGAGAATGGGAGAATGGATGAATGCAACAAAACAAAAAGAGCATAGAATGGAGGGAGGGAATGGATGGACTAGGAGAAGAGAGGTGGCCAACACATTTGAGCGACGAGGAGAGAAGCAGCGGCAGCCCCTCCCATAATCCCACTGCACTTCAGCTGAACCTTCTCAAAGGATGAGGAAATGTATTCTCCTTATCTGAGCTCTCTCTCTCTCTCTGAGCTCCGTCTTTCTTGTCTGAGGTTTCACTCGGTTCCTGCCCTTCCATTTTCTTCTCTTACCACCCTGATAGAGATACTTAACTAAAATTAATACCCTGTAAGGAAAATAGGAAACTTCGATATAGTACTAAGAGTACATTACTCATCAGCCACTCACACCACAGACACAATGCAGTATTTCTAATCTAATCCATCATGTAGCAGTCCTTCAGGAGCAAACATCACACTTTTGAAAATATTCAAGCAGGGTTGTTCAGTTAGCTCAACACACCACATTCACATTTGGTTTGGTATCAGATGTTAATTAGAAAGACAGGAGAGAGAAACGCTCCTTCAGAGGAAACTTTAAGTGTTTATAGCAAAGATAATGACAAATATCAATGGGCAAAGTAACAAAAACCTTAACCATAAAGAGTTGTTGTGCATAAATAAGGTAGAAAAAACATTAGTGGTGTTTTGATATGTTTACATAAAGAAAGACACCAAACAGATTGCTGATGTATAGAATATTCTAAACGTTGCTTAAATCATTAACCAACAAAGACGGATAATTCCATAAATGTAGTTTATCACCTGAAATATCCAACAAAGCACACAGACGCAAAGTGCTTACTGTCACAAACACCAGCAATTAGACCCGTCCCCTGAAATGAGCCTCAGAAAAACATCTAAGCAGCAACTCTACAACAAAGACAAATAGTCACTAAAGCCGGATGGATGCTTCTGCAAAGATGCATGTAAAGGTGTCTGCAAACCTACACACAGAAGGGTGTTATGGATTAGGGGTCAACCAATGTGTTTTAGGGTTGATTCAGATACTTATTATTAGTAACCAAGGAAACCGATAACTGACATTTGGAACCAATATATATATTTGCAGTAAAAATGAAAATCTTAGTGTCAAAATTTTGAATTAAGTGTGTAACTAAGTTTACTAACTAAATTTACTCAGGGAATGTACTTAAGTGCAATTTGTACTTTTCTTTGTATAAGTACTTCCATTTCCCTGTCTGCGCCAAGTGTTTATAGGCCATTACTCGTGACGTGTAACCAATCAGATAAGGGCGTGACTACAGACAGCCAAAGTAGTGCATTTTTAAATTCATTTATTTTATCGGATTAGATAATCAGAAAAATGCTGAATATGGGATCTATTCCTATTATGGGTAAGGCCACGTTCATACCGACCTGAGCCCTGCGTGAAAAAACAAAGCCCTCTCATTCATTTGATGGAAGCCGGTCTGAACTGAGCTGCTTTTCTACAGGCTGTTTCCAGTCTGATCCTCCACTAACTGCAGGTCACAAGGGAGCAGATGGACACACCTCCCAAATCTCAACAAAGCATTGTGCTGACCTGCGCATCAAACACGCTGATTGGTTGATTCAACTCTTACTAGAAGTATACAATATACAAGTACAACTACTTAAAATTAATCTATTATAAGCTCAACAGAAGTATGTAATTGATTATATCGTGATCGCTTGCATATATCAATTTATAGTGATATGAAAACAGTGGTGGTAAAATATAAAGCCCAGCCCTACACACTGTATTTCACTCGTCATCGTCTTCTTTAAAGTGTCTCTCTCTCCCACTCTGTATATGGAACAGGAAGTGGTATGTGGGTCAGAGCACATATCCCGAGATGTGCACAGGGAGTAGAGAGTGGACACACACACATCACCACACACACACACACACACACACACACACACACACACACACACACACGAACGAAGGGAGATGTATATCTGTGTTCTTTTGCATGACACATAAGTGTGTGACAGCTCCTGTGGTTCCCTTCATAGATCCCACACAAGTAAATGTTACATGGGCTTAGTGTGTGTGTGTGTGTGTGTGTCGCTGTGTTGGTGTGGTGTGTGTGTATACATGTGAAAAGTGTATCCAATGCAAACAACTTCCTCTGCTCAACTGTCAGTCTTGGCAAGCATCCAGACAAATTCGGAGTGTTTACTTTAGAAAACGGCTGAACCGCGTGGAAAAGGACCACTCGAAACATTTTGGAGGGGTAAAAGAAATGAACCGCCGGGTCTTGAATATTCCCCACATGTGTATTTCTCTTCAGTCATTGAGCTCGTATGAATTCATAAACATATTCCTGATCCTTTTTCATGTCCTCTCTTTAATCTCCACAGTTGGAAATGGAAATGTGTGCCTGTAGGCCACAGTACACTCCCAAACTCTGCTTTCTCAATATTTCACCATGAACTAGATTAACTTGACTTCCAAACTGTATCTGGTTACCTGCCACAGTGGCAGCTTAAGTACATTCACTAATCAAAAATAAATCATGGAGGATGCAGCTATAACCACAATTACTGAATTTCTTCAAATTTAACACCTAAACTTTTCTGTTGTATATTCAGTGAAGGAGGGAAAGCCTTTAAAACGGCTATAATTAATATTCCATTAGCAATGGATCACGCCGCTTCATGCATATAGAAGGGGTCACTCATAGTGATGAACACATTAAGAATTATCACTCAACTCTGCTGTTCCCCTCAGCTCTAAGGAACCTTTTAAAGTTTAAGCTCTGCAAATGTACAGTTTGGGTTCACCATCACCGTTCTAAGTGTTCCTAAGTGTGTTCAGTGAAAAAAAAAGCTCTAAAAACCCACTGTATGCTACCTGTCCACCACCAAATCACAGATATCGGGAACACAGTGAAGCCTGTAGCAGCTAAAGGGCAAGAAATTCCCCTCAGGTCTTGGAGAGCAAAAACCAATAGAGCGAATATAGTGTGCTCCCATTTACCAGGTGGACAGAAACACAACTGCAACTGAAATCTAAGTATGCTCCGTATCTGCCAGATGTCTAAATAGGCAACTGTTTACTAAAGTTTGTCAACTTAAAAAGTGATGATATGCCAATGTTGAGTTCACAGCTTGTTTCCACTGCTTCCAGGTGGCCAAAAAAAGGATATCGCAGTTCACTAAAACCTCCCACTGAAATCCCGACAGATGAAATGAAACTGTTCAAATTCTTATGATTCTAAGATAAGTTAGTCTCTTTTCTTTACAGGCCTAGCTGTAAAAAGTCAGCTTTGAATCAAATGGTTTCTTTTTTTTTGTCCATTCTTCGACAAGAACAAAATATTAATTGTTCACCGATGGATTGATCTCCCTGACTGACTGGAACTGCTGTGGTCATTCTTTCCTTCAGGAGTGTGACAGACTGCAGCCACAGGAAAACCATGAGGGGTGTAAAAAAGGGCAGAAGACTGCAGAGGCGGCAAATATTCCATAGTGTAAAAATAAAATGCTGCCTGGGGAAGAATACAAAACACTGTTCAATATATGCTGCCATCCCATTCAAAGGGTGGTTGTTTTTTTAAATAGAAGTGTTTTTCTTAGTCTTAGTCTCCATAGAATAACATATGGTTCCTTAAGGTGGGTTACGCTTAAGAGTCAAACAATAGCACTGAACCATTATGCTCTGCTATAGTGCCACTTACAAAATGCATCAATCACTTGCATGCAATATACACAATACGCATGTGATTGAACCACTATGTTACAGCTTCTGAAGGGAACCATGCCTCAGAAGCAACAAGAACAGTGGGACCTGCATTTGTATGTATCACTAATTAAAAAAAAACATACATATTTTCTCCTATGAAGACGATAAAACATATGTCTTGCTTTTATTTTGGCCATTTTTGGCAGTCATTTAAAAGCTTCAGGTGCACCACCACCTCCTTCTTGAGCCGACCATGATTTGCATGTAGCCTGGGAAAACCCAGACAGACTGTATTTGTGACGTGGCCAACAGAGACACATATTAGTGATGCGTATGAGTGTAAATTAAAGTGTCAACTGGATTTTATCAGGGAAAGAAACACTTGAAATAACAAGTGTAAATGGGGCCTTACATACCCTGTCCTAAAGATGGGACTTTGGGTGAAGTATTATGGTTTTTAGAGATACAGCTAAAACCAGCAGGGTCCTAAAAGACAGACAGTACAATCCTCTTCAGTAGAACGGTTGACCCAGATTAAAGGATTTTATGTGACAGCCTTGATGATACACTCATTGCTCTTTAAGGCGTCTGGGCAGTAAATGGTCAAGCAACCTCAAATGTGTGTTTGTGAATATTTTTCCTATTGTCTCATTTAGCCATTTATTCAACGATGAGTAACATGAAAGGCAAAAAGCACTCACTACCACCACCATAGCAAGATGAAGTTTTATAAGATTACCTGGACATTTCTGTGTGTATACACACAAACAAACAAGCCTCCAATTACTCAGCCTTTTTGGTCCTTACTCAGCTTTGTGGAACTTGGAAAGCATGCGCCCATGGGCTTGAAAACATGCTGCACCCACAAACAGACAAACACCAGGCTTCAATCTTTAACACTGAACTGCCCTCAGGAAATTGAAAATCTGTTGGGCTTCAAACATAAACTTAGGTTTATTCAATAAAGTAAAAAATGGGGTTGGAAGCCGTGTGATTATAAGCCTGAAAATTAGGACTATTTCTGGAGAGAAAATATTGACATGAGGGTGCCGAAGCAGGGAAAAGGGGGAGGGGAGTCAGAGAAACTGTTTGTTTTGGTGTTAACTGTTATACTGAACGCTTGAGTGAAGAATTAGCACCGATTAAGGCCGACAGATGCAATGAAACTAAATTTGGGATGAGTTCCAAATCTGCAAAAACTGGATTTTGTGTCTGTTATGGTGAGTTTGGTAACTGCTACAGCCGCTGTATTAGTCTCACCTCATGCATTTTTAATGCATTTATCCCATATTACTACTGCTTCAATTCTCTCTTCAAACTGGAAATATTTCAATATAGCTGTGTAAAACCAAACTGTAACATCTCTCAAACATCCGAGTCAACAAAAGAACCAGTTTGCTTCATCAAACACTACTACTAGCAAAAAACGACACAGAAAAGACGACTAAGATTTAAAATTTTCTACAGAATTCAACAATCCTTCAACTGTACAGCAGCAGTTTAGCCATCATGCAGTTAAAAAAGATTCTTCTACACTGACAACAATAAATTATATTCCATCCACCTGTTTTTATGCGCATTTTAAATGTGTAAAAAAAAAAAAAAAAACTTGAAAGGAAACGCTGAAAATAAAAATAAAAAACTACTAATAGTACAGTTTGGTTGTAAACCTGGCTAATGAAAATATTAAAAGTATATATGTTGAATTGTGTTGACTGACCTCGGTGACATCCATGACTTTGATGGCCGCCAGTTGTCCTGTCTTGACATGTCGACCCTGGAGAGAAAAACAGAAGAGAGGACAGATAAGGTTAAAGTAAACTTTGCTTGTCTCCATGTAGCATTCACAGCATCATAGTAATTTACCAATCTATGTGACTATTGTTCAAGTATGAACAGCTGAATTATAGCACAATTAAGAGCACAATATGACAATGACAATGGTATTTTTCTTTTTTTAGTGTTGGTGAAAAAAGCTACAAAGTGACCAATTTACAGCACAGACAAGCGAATGGCTGTGCAAATTGTTGGTACGAATCAAAAAGGTTTCCAGACAGTAGTTTCATAGGCCGAGTAAACATTCCGGGTGATTCAGTTGGTCATCAAAACAAAATCCACATTCATAACAAGTAATTTGCCTCTACAATAGCACAGACAATCACAGGCGATAGTCCAAACCTTTAGCATTCCATAACGGACTGAACACAGTGTTCAATGTGGACTGGTGCAAGGAATCAAAATACAGCTCTCGTCTTTTACAGGCACAGAGTGAACATTCAAAATCCAACTTAATGAGAAAGGTTTCTCCTAAAGATAAATGATGTGAAGGTCTGAAACAAGGGTCGGTAATAATTCAAACAGTAAGCTACATGTGTATCTGTAGCCTGCAGATGTGCAATACTGTATCCATAATAAATTCATTATTCATTCAAATCTTTTTAATTTTAGAATAAACTGTGACCAAGCAGAATAGCCCCATTCTTGAGGCACTTATATTGATGAATTAAACCCCAAAAATCTGAGGGAAAACGTGAAGAGGCTCTAAGTTAGCCTCTAAATGAGCTAGAGATAAGCTATATGCTAACAGTAGATTTGTGTGAGGGAAGCTAGTTAGCGTGCAGCCATTTTGTTTGTATAAAAATTAAATTCATTCATGATGTTTTATGTTTTTTGTTTTGTGTAAACCCGCCAAAAACCACTTAAAGTTGGAAAGAGTATGCCACAAAGGGTTCTGATATTGAAAATATCTAGGGGCTACAAGGGGCCTTAAGCTAATTATCAACCTATTGTGTCCGGAGTTAACCACCATTCAGCCATATTTAATCTAGTACCCTAGTAATACTTCTTTATACTACACCTCCTGACAAAAATAATAACCAAGTATAGGTTCAAAAAATATTGAATTTATTCACTCACTTCCTGAAAGCAAGTCTACCTGCAGATTAGCATTAGCGCCTTAGCACTGTGCCAAAATAAAAAGGGAGACTGAAATGAATTTAACTACGAACGTAATCTCAACAAATATTGTGAAAATGTGCTATAAAAAACCCTAACAATAGCAACTAACAACTTGTTTTGGCAGAACTGCTGAAATGCCATATTAGCTTCGGCTGAACTACAGAATGCATTAATGTGCAGAACAAGGATTGTTGAGTTTCATTGACAATTGAGCTTAATGGGCTCAAATGGTCAGTATGGAAAGAAGAACTACTGCAGCCAGCAACCCTCCAAAATACTTCACAATTACAGAACTGTTGTTAAGTAAACATTGCAAAAGGAGAAAAGCATCCAGGAGGATTTAATTTGCCCACAATAGATGCCTTGTGCTAACACTACCAACCCCACAGCTATACTATAGTTGTTACAGTCCACTCTCAGGGTTTATGTTTTACAAACACCAGTCAGACAAAACAGCTTGAACCAACTAGAAAGGAACAGTACACCTTTTGAACACAGTAACAATGGACAGAGACCCTGCTGCTAAAGTCCAGTCTCACTCCAAAACTTGTCCAAAGTGGTTCAGTTACTTCTGTGGGTTAACAACATTAGCTCAAATGCTTTTGCAGATGGAAAAACTGGGGCAGAGAAAAAGTGCGAGTGTAAGTCTGTGCAATCCTTTATGTCTGCATCATGTTTGTAGCCCTACATGTATGTCCACGCATGTGTGTCTGAACTGCCACATGATCAGGTTTCCTTTGAGTGAAACAGGACTGCGACACCTGAGCCACCGCCCCCCCCCCGGTCCTGAATGATTTGGCGCAGTCCACAGTTTGAGTGATGAGGGATTAACCCATTTTGGTTTAGCCAAAGGGGACGTGTGTGTGTGGAGGCAGGGTTGTCGTAAAAAGGTCAAAGCCGATTGAGAGCGCAAACTACAAAGGTGACAAGGAAGCAAATCTCTGCTGGTGTCTAACTGTGGGAACTACGGTATGGGAATGGAAAGGTGAATGAGGACAAAATGAACCAAACTCAAGACAAAACTCATGACACATTGAGCAGACAGAGAGTTAAAGAAACAGTAAAGCTTATGGGAGAGGACGTGTGACTTTTTTCATAATGTTTTGTTGAAATCTAAATCTGGCAAGGGGAGAGAGAGTGTAGACAGCCTACTGGGTGAATCTGGAAAATAGCAATTACAAAACAACGTGTAGGTGGGCTGAACTACATCAGAACCACATCATATGAAAAAACAAAGGGAAAGGCGGGCTGACCATTGAGGGAGAGGACAAACTAGAGCGAAGGGGAGAGGAAGGGAAAGATAAACAGAACAGTTTCAGTGCAGAGAGAAGACTGAAAATAACTAGGGACAATAACAGTGGATCTAGATGGGTGACTAAAAAATGCCTGAAGAATGCCTAAAACTGAGTTTGGTGTCAAATGTTGAACACACGTGAATTAATTTAAGGATCTTTTATGGTGGCATTTTAGAAGTGATGGGCTTACGTTCAATGATTGAA
The DNA here is from genome assembly GCF_004916995.1 of Morone saxatilis. NCBI lineage: Eukaryota > Metazoa > Chordata > Actinopteri > Moronidae > Morone > Morone saxatilis. The sequence goes on along the minus strand of NW_023340095.1, from coordinate 21,353,072 downwards.
TTCTAATGCCACCTTTTGATATTTCTATTCAAGGCTTTACTAATGTGACACAATGTAATGTTTGTGAGTTAAAGTATCTTCATTTGGGGGCTTTTCCAAGCAAATATTGATATATGTGATTGTTTGTGATTCCTTTAAGCACATATTTCTGCCACTCTTTAAAGTCGCCATGCTATGCTCTTGCCATGCCATGAATAGTTCTCTACTTCCACCCCTGCATGGGAAAGCCATTTTAAAGACTTAAAGAACATAGAGGCATATTACCACAACCACCAACTACCAACTTGGATAAAACCCAAAATTAAACAGAAAGACACAATTCTACAACTGGAAAGTTGGTCATCCTTGAATGGTGGAGTGTTAATGGGGATGTAGTGGTCTAGTGTGTGTATGTGTGTGTGTGTGTTAAGTGTGTGGCGTCTCTGTGCTTTTCAGCCACAGCAGGCCGGCCTCCATCAGACTCCATTAAACTCTAGTATCCATCTTACTGTAGCACTGCTGAGTCATCGTTTCCAACTCACGACACATGCATACAGAAGGTATTTCTGATGTACTAATGCACACAACCTTCCCAGCGCTACTGAATGCACCCCCCGCTTACATTTTCACACACAAAGAATTATATGAACCCCGACATTTCCCTCGGTTTACTGCCTCTTCAGTCTGATCTCACTATCTCAATTTGAGAATTTGCATTTCTTTTTCCCCGCTGACCACAGGCCTGTTTAACAATTTGCAGCCTCAAGAGAACAAGAAACAGGAGTGTGTGTGTGGTACCAGCATATTTCAGCTGACTCTGCAGTTTTGTTCAGGCTCAAGAATGTGTGTTGACAAGGTTTATTCATAAACCCACAGACACAGACACACACAC
>NW_023340095.1:21347624-21352101 GCF_004916995.1 Morone saxatilis | reverse complement strand
GTGTGCGTATGTGTGTGTGCGTGTCCTCTCCATGTGTGAGAAAGGTGACCTCAGAACGCAGACTGTAATAATTACAGAATCCCAACCGCCAACACACAGACAGGCACATAACGGTTAAAAGATGACATCATCTTCTCTGGTTCCTTTGTTCAGAAACGAGACACAGACACACAGACACACACACACACACACACACACACCTGGCCAATATGGACACAAAGAAAGGAAAAAGACAGAGGGACAGTCCATCAGTCGGTTCAGCCACTGTAGCTTTTAGCAAAATTCCTTTTTTTTCCTACAACCTGGGTTAGATTTTCAGTTTTCCAATCATTTCTATCAGTTATGGTATCGTTTGCCTAACCAAGTTCATTACTAAGATCTGGGGCACACAGGAAACCCTCTATTTAGCCACATTATCTACAAGTAGTTCCCAACCTGGGAACCTTCAAACTCTCACAAGATAAATCAATAAATCCTTCATTTGACTGTTTCCAAGGCCTTTTATAACCATGAATGTAAATAATAATGCCATTATTAAAACTCTCTGTTAACACCTCCCAGCTGACTCCAGTCTACGCTCCATTCAAACATGATAAAATCCTGCTGTCATCCGACTCTCCCATGACTAGCACCATGATCTATCTCCACCGTGCTTGGCCAAGTCTCTGTGTGGGATGTTTGGACCACAGTTTCCCTTCATAACGAGAAAACCCTGGAGGGCCCGGGAGGTGGGAGGCCATCCGTGTTGGTTTCAGCACAGAGTTTTAGGCTCACATGGTCTCAACAGACGCCCTTAAGGCAAGTTAGCATTTGTGGGAGAAGCTTTGCCTTACACCATGTTTGAGATAACAATACATCCTTGGTTCCAACGCCTGCAGATTCTTGAAGACTGATCACAGTTATTATTTTTGAGCTGAAGGTGCTTGATATATTTTAAAAGGATATTAAATATCATCTTTAAATCCAAATCTGCAAAGAATTATATTCTTTTCTGGCACAAAAAAGCTTTTATGGGGAACCAAAGCAAAGATTTCAGTATCAACAGTCTATATTTTGTAGACAAGCATTTTTCAAACACCAAGGTTTGTAAAGATGCCAAAAAGGTCAGGCTGATAGAAATAAGGTCTATAAAATGTCCAAAAGATATCCATCACAGATTCCTAAAGACCAAAGTGTCTTAAAGTCTTAAAGTACTTGTTTTGTCAAGCCAACAGTTCTAAACACAAAATATATTCAGTTTACAATCACGTAAGACAAAAAAAAGCAGTAAAAGCCGACATTAGACAAACTTTTTGGTTGCATGTTGCATTCTGAAAAATGACTTATTGAAAACAATCAGTTATTAAAATAGTTGCTAATTACTTTTCTGTCAATCGAGTTATTAATTATTCAACTAAGTCTAGTCTTTTCACATAAATAGTTTTGTTTTAGTTTTAAGTTTCTGCTGATTCATGAGTGAGATGACAGTAGAGATGTTCCAATACCATTTATTCCCATGCCTAAAATTTGCGTATCAGCCGAGTACCTGTCTGATACATGTACGTGGTTAAATACTTTCTCAGAGTCCGAAATTATCTGGTATGTTGTAATTCCTTCCATGCGTTTCAGGCAGTATCGGAGGGATTACCAGTATTAGTATTGGAACAACTAGTATTGGAAGTTGAAACATAGAATAAACGGATGTGAACCTACACATGCAACATCTTAAACCAAGTCTTGACCCGAATGCAAAACACAGAACAAATGCTCAGTAAGCAGACTGACGAGGAGCTCTGAGCTTGAAAAAGTCACATGTGTAGGTGCTGACGAATTGATTCACTCTGGGAGAGTTTTCCTTCAGAGATTCTACTTTGGTTTCGGGGCATCACTGACTCACCCGTTTCCTCCCCCAGCAGCCAACAGTCACTTTAATCAGCCGCTGTTTGCCAACACTGCCCGGCCCGTTGCTCTCCACACATCACCAGCTCCACTGATGTCATTGGTTCTTTACACTCATACTTATTATCAACTGCTGACTGCTGATTTTTATTTGGCTGAGCTGACCATGCATTACCATAAAAGTGAATAAGTCTAATACAGAGTGTTAAAAGTACAATTCTTGATTATTACTCTAATAAATAAATAAATCTAATAAATACTGTAATGAAAAGATTGCAATGGAAAGCATTGACCAATGACCAATGACCAACCAATGACATGACTACATTTTGAATTAGCCATTTTTCTTAGTGTCTATATACCCTAACCCTAACAAAAGAACCTGCACTGGCAATAAGTATACTTTTACATTAAAAATGGGTCAAAAGACTGCATGTAATGTGAAAGGGATAAAACAGTGTAAAACACTACATCCGCTGATCGACCTCATAGCCTGCTGCCAATAAGTCGTGCGGAACCAATTCTTTATGTGCTGACAGTTTCATAGACTGCACGAAACAAAGTACCTTTGTAGCAATTTGAGAATATAAAAGCAGGTAATTAAAACGACAATCATTCGCTCGGACACGTCCTAACCTTTAAAGCTTCCTCCTCTCTGATCCACTCCAATCAACTCATCGAGACAGCAGACAACAGTTTTAATGAGGTCCCTTTACTCAGACTACTGGGACCTGACCCCAGAGCTCATAAGGTACACCCCCTCTATGATCCTTCAGCTGCTGTGACCTTTGACCTATAGCCTGGACTCATAGCTTAAGGGGGAAGGGAGGAGGGGAGTGATCTGGGTTTCTCGTTAAAATGGTAGAGACCAAAGCTGAAGCCAGATACTGATCTGTGGTCAGTTTCCTTGCTACGTGTTTGAGGGATCAGAGAAGCATCTCTTTTTTGTGTGTGAAGTAAACAAGTGTTTTGCCAGTTTGGATTTGTTGTTAAGTCTACAAAACTTGGATAACTGGTACCGATATATCTACAGAGAATTATCACTTGAATCTGCAGCTTCCCTCGACTTTATGGATCTTTATAGTTTCAGCTCATTGTTTAGCTGTCCGACCCAAAGCTTTATGGTTTTGGTTCACTCTCACTGTCTCATAGCGTCTTTTAAGCTGTTGCAGGCAGCTATTTTAAGCTAAAAGTCCACTGTACACTACCTGACCAGCAGCAAACAGCAGACTGAAAGAGTTAGAGCTGAGCCAGTGAACATGGTGCAGCATTTTAAGAGCTAAAGAGGTAGATAATTCCCCCTCAGGAGACCAAAAACAGAGCTTAAGGAGACTAAATATGGACTTTTCATGCATAAGATGGCCAGAATAATGGATAACTTCTGGATGTGTAAAAAAGTAACAGTTTGATTATGTCAACTTGTTCCCACTGACCCTAACTGGCCAAAAAGTAGTTATTGCAGGTATAAGTATTTGTGTAAGGCCTTTTGTGCCTATAGGACGTAAGGTTAAGAGAGGGGCAATGACATGCAACAAAGGTCCCCAGCCACATCACACCGTTGTATTACCATGTTCATATTTTCACTCCTGTTCTGCTATCTCACTCTTTTCACTGCAATGTCGCTACATTACGTTCAACGACATATTGGCCAGCAACATCTAATTTATGGTGCTCTTCCTCTCCTTTCAAGACCTCTGTATCTGTTTTCCAGAGGAGAGAGAAAGTGGAAGGAGTAAAGACGAGCAGGAGTTGAAGGAGGTCGAGTTTCAGAGGGTTTATAGAGGAGGAGGAAGAATAAGCTGGGACAATTGTGTTGTTGTGTGTGTGTGGTGTGTGTGTGTGTGTGTGTGTGTTGGTGTGGTGTGTGTTGTGTGTGTGTGTGTGTGTGTGTGGTGTGTAGAAGATGAAGCCAAGATTAGAACTAGAACTAAGACAAGGAAAGGAAGGGAGCTGCGCGACCTTCCCCCAAGGAAATGCCAGGGGGAGTGGAGGTCATGCCTGGAAAACCAACACATACCACACACACGCAACACCACACACACACAAACACACAAACAGGAGAAGAGTTTCTCACGCGTATATGTGCCATCTTGAACAGGTATACAATATACTTTTGCATAATAATCTGTTAACACTGCCGCATAGTTTGTGTTTAGTCTAAATCTGGACATACGCCTGGCTCTGTTGAGTGTGCATGTGTGCATGCATCATGGTTTTTGGGACAAGGCGTTCTTTATTGCCCCCCTCTGGGGTTTGGGGCATAGAAAAGGAGCCAGGTGCAAGCTCTGGTACACTCACACTTTCACTAACACATGCAGTCACGTGCACAGATGGACAAAGACAAACACACACAGGCACATGGGAAGACACTAATAGACAAACACACTTCCTCTTTATGCAGCTCGGAAAGTGTGAAAACCATCGCGCTAACAAGTCCTTCATTGATCGCACTGGTGATGTGTTTAGTTATGAAAATGCTGCCAATGATGGTCTTCATGATGGGTTTCCACACCTCGGGGTGTTTTCCACATACTGAACAGCACTGCAAGCTTGCGTACATACATACAACATAAAGACACATACAGGAAAAAAAAAAAAA
>NW_023340095.1:21347232-21347562 GCF_004916995.1 Morone saxatilis | reverse complement strand
AGACAGCAGCTGCTGATTAATTCTGTACATCCTGTCACACATCAACAACACAGCAGCAGCACCAATGAGAGTTGCAACCAGTTCTGTAGCGTTTCCCTTGCCATTTGAAATTCCCTATGAAAACACTTTACTGAGGATGATAAAGAGCATGTGGAAATGTCACAATTAATTTAACTACACCAAGCTTTCTCTTTTTAAAAGAGGTCATTATGCAGGAATTCAAGTCATCACACAGCTTCACTATCATGCGCACAGTGCAGAAGCCGGCTGTTACACCTCGAAAACAAACCCACTGCTCAGACACAAACATTCCACTCCTCGGCCACTCCG
>NW_023340095.1:21342830-21347132 GCF_004916995.1 Morone saxatilis | reverse complement strand
TTGTTTGGAAAGCACTTTGGATCTCTGTCAAAAAGGTGCTATATAAATAAAGTTTTACTTACTTACTTACAAAAGTAATAGTTTATACTAGAACCACTGCAGCAGTACTTCCAACTCTGCTATATGTAGTTGGAAGTACTGCTGCAATTAATGATTGTTCCTGCCATCCATTTATCTGTTGACTGATTGTTTAGTCTATAAAATGTACAAACATTGTTGTAGACGCCCATCACAAATTCCCAGAGTTCAAATTGATTATTTTGTCCAGTCTCTTGATATATAAAAAAAAAAAAAAGAGAAAATCAGGAAATCCTCTCATTCCAGAAGCTGGAACCAGCAAAGGTTAGACAATTAACTGACCAACCGTCCAACCAAAGTTGGGAGCAGGGGCGTTTTCAAGTATCGACTACTCTGGTGATAGTGAAAAATGCCTACTAAAATCTCCCAAAGACCAAAGTCATCTTTAAATTACTTGTTTTCTAATTTTAAGGATTTACACTAAACTACTAAACTGCATTTTCAATTCCAGTGATTCATCACATTTTATCAAGCAAATCATTGTATTTTACAACTTTGTGATTGGCTTGAAAAACAGCAGAACACTGGCTTTTGTTTGGCTAGAAAAGCCTTTCACTGTGATTGTGGCAGGTTCATTGACATGGACAGAGTGGGATCCTCCAACACTGAAATGAAATAACCATGCTATCACAAATTCAGTCAACAGTTTAGATTTGAATTTGATCCTGTAGCTCCTGCAGAGTTGCGTATTCGCTGCTGAGGCATCACAGACTACATGGTATGACGTGGCACCCCGCAGATGAACCAGACACGCGATTTGTGCTGATGTGCTGCTTTCAGAGAGCGCATATGCAAAAACACACGGTTAAGTTAAAAAGCGTGTAGTCTTGAGTCATGTTTAACATTGATCCCTGAGGAAGACCACCGCTGCCTTGTTTTAAGGAGATAGAACAATGGTGACAGCATGTAGAGTATAAATATCTTCAGGAAAAGCTAGAAGAGTTGGAAGTTTGTCATTGAGGCTTCATGGTATTTACATTTGGCCTATGAGAACTTGCATTAAAGTGGATTTCATATTTCTATTTTTAACCTCAGGGGGTGAAAGTATGGAAATGAGGATGGAAAACATAAAAATCCACCCGATATTACACAACATATTAGACATTATCTGACACTGTCAACAAAACCAAAGACAGTTTGATTACATGCTTTTTTTTTGGGTTCAAGGAACATTTTAGGTTGAAAACCGTTGAGACGTTGCTCTCGAGCTCAGTTTCTGTTGCCGCTTTGCTCTGCCTTCGCTGTGTGTTCAAACAGGGAGCTCTCTGTAAGTAGGCCAAGAAAACAGCCTCACTCTGGGGAGACTCACAGAGACAGACAGAGAAAGAGGCTGGCCAGTTACTAATCTCCATTGATCGCTGTGGTGCAGCTAAAAATCTAGGGGAGTGTCCGCTCCTTTGTTACACTGATAAGAACTATGCACACTTAAGGACAGATCAATATGAAATTTCTTATTTTTTTTAATAAAAATGATTGTTCGAAATTACATTTCTGATAGCAGATATACAGTCAACACCAATATATATGGTTGTTTTTGTGTCCCTTATTTTACTGCTTTTCGAGTCTGAAGCTAAAAAAAGGGCAAGAGGGAATGAGGTTCAAAAGTCAAAGAAAAACACAGTGAGACAGCAACAGAGAGAGGAGAGACAGGTAGAGAGACAGGCAGTGTTGCATAGCTGATGTAATTAGATCTAGTAGTAGTAAGGGGGTTACATTCTGGGCCCTGGTGCAACTTTCCATAACGTAATGGACTATCACCCCATTTTTAGACTCACAGGGAGGACTGACCGTCAGTGAAATGGATATCGCTTATAACCAGGCCGACAAACCCCAACATCAGGGCTTTTTCAAAAAGCAGTGCAGAGGCAGCTGGGAAAACGCTGAGTCCCTCGAAAGATCAACTCCAAGTACGACTAAAGACAAACCCTGTTCTTCTTGAATACAGCTACTGTCATACCAAGCCTAATGGAGTTTTTTTTTTGTAAGCCGAGGCGACTAAAACTCTTCTTGTCTTCATTTGCAAAAAACATAGTTGTGTATGTTCAGACAAATACAGCTTGTTTTTGCTAACAGACGTATTTAATTTAAGCAGCACAGGATCACGTTAAGTTCTCAAAAAGCTAAGGATAGCGGTGTGAGATTCAGGTCAGTCATGAAATCAGTAAAAAAAAAAAAAAAAGAAGAAGAGGAAGAAGAAAAAACAGCTTTGGCAGCTTATTCTGTTTCGTGCCTCAAGCTGAAGTTCAAAGTGACAAAGAGGAGACGAGGGGCTGTTATACCGAGCATAAAGTCCGAGGACGTCCGGGCGCGAGACGACCAGACGTCCTCTCACTGCTCCTTTTATCGTGACATTCCTCCATTAGCCCTCTGAGTCAGGGGGGATCAGCAGGGAAAAGTCAACACAACAGTGGAGACAAAGGCAGAGAGAGAGGCCAACAGTACAGAAGAGAGATGGAGTTGGACGGCAGAAAAGAAAGACAAAGACAAGCAGATGAAAGTAGTTTACGGGGGTCAAATCAGACGACGTGTTCTTGTTTTGGTTGTATCTGCTCTATTTCATAAACGCATATTTTATCAAACAAAGGAGTCCATCCTTTCATTGCCCTTGAAATTGTGGAAATTTCGGTTACATTCTCAAAGTCTCTCAACAAACAAAAAAGAAAGAGACGGACAAGATAGGAAAAAGTACAAAAGGGGGTTTCAGCCTATAGATAGGACTTCTTAAGACTTCTTCGTTAGTGTGTAAACCTGTAGAAATGCAAAGCAAAAGTGATTTTAACATTGTCCGCCACAATTGTTTTGCACTGGTAAAATCTAAATGTCTTTTGTATCAGTCTAAAATGGTTTTCAAAGCTATACTAACTCACATTTCAACATGCCATCATATCAGAAAGTGTTCTTGGAGACAAACAAAAGTTAAGGTCCTGCATTTATGTATATGAAAAGACTCAGACAAAACCAAGGAGTCACCGCCTCTCTGCTTCATCAGACCCTGTCCCCAGATCTGAAGCCTCTGGACGGAACCCAGATGAAGCGGCTGAGTAAACCGGAGGAATTAGCTCGCTGTCGGACGCCATTACCCCTGTTGTTACTGAGATTCGGCACTGACTCCGCCTCCACACGCTGTCCTCCCTCGTCCAGAGAAGACGCAGTCGAGCGACTGCTGGAAGCTCATTATTCTCTCTCAAAGGCTCATTAGTGTTGATCTTGGCTGACTGGGGGTTGCCGAGATATGAATCAGGGAGTAGTGCACTATTAAACAAATCCTGTTAGGGAGGCCTGCTCAGAGGCTTAGGATGAAGCTACAGCAGATAAAGTGATAGAACAGTGTTTTGTAGGAAAGAAGCTAATGCTACACACTAGAAGGTAATTTAATAAGGGAAGTAAACAGGGATGTTGGTGAAAACTTCTCAGGAGTTTACAGTTTTGAGTCCCTCTAACATGGTGCAACAGGGCACTAACATTACCAGAGTTCAATTCCCTTCTGATTTGTGCGTTGGGTCCAAAAGGAAATGTCTCAACAACTGTTGGATGGATAGCCAAGACATCTGGTCATTCATGGCCCCCGCAGGACGTATCCAAATGACTTTGACTTGTCTGATTGACTGCATTGTCCAATACTTTGGTTTATGATCAAATATCTGCTAAACTAATGAAATTCACATCTCAACGTTATGGTAAAAACATCATATCGTGATTATTTTGACAGATATTGTGATTGCGACATGATTTGTGGTTAGTGCGGCAATGGTCATCTTTATATTACAAATTATCACTTAAAAAACTATTAAAATCATTTGGACATGAAAGTTGTTGGGGTCTGTACCAAACAAACATGTTTTCTTAAATCTGGAGAACAAGATTGCAGCCTCCCTCAATTTTCTTATTGCACTTACATTGCGATTTCATTAATATTGCGATTAATTGTGCAACCCTAATTAATATTAATGATCTTTTTTTTTGCAACAACTACATTTGTCGTTCAAACTTTTGAATATCTGGACCAGTTAATCTTACAACCTTACAACTGTTATGAGCCACTCTTAGCATACTCTGGCCAGGGGGTAACGTCAGTAAAATGTCTCTAAATCATTTTCTATTCTATTTTTTTTAAATCTATTTTTGCACAATTTTAAAGCTGTACAACCACAACACCGCCACAACTTTACACACACACACACATATATATACACATATATACACATATACATACATACACATATA
>NW_023340095.1:21333234-21342730 GCF_004916995.1 Morone saxatilis | reverse complement strand
ATATATATATATACATATACATATATACATATATTATATATATATATATAATATATATATAGTCGGACACAGGTAATGTCAACTATCTATTTTTATCCCCTGGTTGGCTCACTGCCGTCTGCAACTCCCTCGATGACCAAAACCTCCCACACACTTTATCTTAATTCCTGCTTGGCTTAACAAAACCTCCACCCACCGACTTATCAGATGGGAGACTGTGACCTTAGATCCTGCTTGCAAATGAGTTCATCAGAGGGACGCTTTAAACTACTGACTCTTAAGACAGTGCAAAGTATTTTCACTTAGCTTCTGTCTCATAGACGGATTAGAATTTGATTCATCATGACTCAGTATCATAGGTAACTAACAAAATATCTCCTCAGATTCTGTATCTGAGGGATGCTGAATATCAAACAGCACATCCGCCTTCTATCGCAGAGACTTTGTGTAGGCATCAGCAGCTTAAACTATTAATTTTTCTAGCAGTTTGGGGATTTAAATCCTCTAGCTACCCACCGTGGGCTCCCAGCCTAATTTTTGAAAAACACCAAAATGCAAATAATGTGAGTGAAAATTAGCAGTGAATCAGGAGGAAAATAACTGAGTGTGAGCATTGTTGAAGCAAGGCCCGACTAATCCACAGGGGCCAGAAGCTGCTTACATTCAACCTGGAAACCAATGCTGGGCTTAATTAGAGCAGGGCCGCGCCTGGGTTAAAGTGCTCAATTAATTAGCTTGTTAGCCGGGGTTGACTGTGTTTTTAGCCTCTCTGCTCTCTGAAGTGAGTGGGGAGAGCTAACGGCTAAGCTACCACCCAATTCTTCACTTATCTGAGATTGGCGATGTAGTCAGATAAAATGATACCGTAATGCTCTTAATGACAGGAGGATATTCTTCCGCTTAGGGATTAAAATATATATAATGATAAAGTCTAATAGTGAGGAGGAGATTAAAAAAAGCTTGAGCAAGATGGAACAACCTGCCAAGTGCTGTCAGAGGCCTCAGTACTGGAAGAGTCATGTTTAAGTGAATGTGGTGAAGCAACTTAAAAACCTTCAATTATTTAGTCCATTTTCCCCCTTCATTATTTTAATCATGGTTTACTTCTACATTAACTGTATGTCCTTACTTACGGACATTGCATTGTAAATTCAAAGTAAGAACCTGCAGGCAAACCAGGCAAACCAGGCAAAAGCTACTGAATTTTAAGAACAGACTTTTAAGAACATCCTGATTTACAGTCCAATCTTTGCGGTTTTCTATGTAATAACAGACATCAAACAATGGAACCATCTGTAAAACAAATCGATCACACAGCGTCTGTACTGCAGAATATCAAACACAGACTGTCACTCATCATCTCAAAGTGTCGGCCCACTCACTCAGCTGCACGGCTCTATCTGAGGTGGGAAACGGAGCGCAAGGGGAAGTGTAGCATGTGCGTGCGATCGGCCATGTCACACGGCTCGTTTTGATGACACCAGTGTGCCGTGGAGATCAGCTGTGTGTCCGCTCTGCCCCGTTTGTCTGTGCTGCCTGAAAGCGGCCGGTGGCCTACTTTCCCCCGGCCACTGATGCAAGATGGCTACTACTACAACAGCCTGATCAGAATCAGCTCAGCTCTGGACGACAATGATACCAGGTTAATCATTTAACTAATGTATGTTGTATTAGTGAAAATGCAACAGAACAGTTCTCAAAAATGAGAATTAAATGCTTACATCTTTTTATGGTAAGATAAAAGATGGCACTTTGGTGTTTGGGTATAGTGATGAGGGTAGAAAATTATCAAGACATTTACAATAAAAGAAACAAGGCTGCACCCTAAACATTTATTCAAAAAATTAGCTGAAGAGCCCCCGGTGCAAACCTTATGTTTTCAGTCAAGGCATCTTTTTTTTGCTGCATCATTGCAGAGCAACATGCAGAGCAACACAGGAAAATGGCCTGACAGGCTACACAGGCTCTTTGACAAATGGGAAAATCACAAATGCTCAGCATCACTCTTACAGACTGACATGTTAGATATTGTATTAGTTCAATCTGGCTCTGCAGGCTAACTGCACTTTAGTGTAATTGGGCAGAGGCCATGAATAATTGAGTATTTCTCCTAATTCTGGTATTTTATGAAAATCCTATGGCAATAATGTAGAGTGACTGTAAAAGCCCTGTGTGTGGTGTGTGTGTGTGTGTTTGTGTGCGTGGTGTGTGAGTTGTGGTATGTGGTGTGTGGTGTGTAGCTTGTGCATTTTTTCCCATCTTGCAGTGTAATACGCTTTGCCTTTAAATTTACCAATATGGAATAAGCTGTGCAGGGCCCATTTGTTGAAGTACTTCTGAAAATGTGAGCGTCTGTGTGTGTGGTGTGTGTGTGTGTGTGTAAGTGTGTGTGTGTGTGTGTGTGTGTGTGTGTGTGTGTGTGTGTTAGTGGCAGGGAACTAAAGTGTCCATTCCCATAATGCATCAGCCCCTCCAGGGGTTTCAGCACTGTACTCTGCATCACCATGGAAACAGAGCAAACTGTGTCTCTGAGGAGGCAATGGTGTGATTTAAACAGGGGTCCGAGGTCATGAACGCTGACTTCTGAATCTATATTGCCTATTCTCAAACATCAATGCAGAGACACCTGCACCAAGAATATCAGAATTATGAGCCTAAGCATACCTACGGTACATATGCTTACGTACATGTGCAGTGTATGAGTATATTGTCATATTTCCTTTTGACTTTAAGCAGTTTGATTTCATATGACTCTTACAATGACTGTGTCATAGCACTCGACATGAAAGCATATCAGATCTGCTTACATGGAATATCAACAATCTCCCTGTCTGGTTTCCTAGAACTCATGAATCAAGGATTTTATTCACAAAGAAAGATTTTCTGTCTCACTGTGGTGGCATTTTGAGAGTGCCTTGATTTAATGTGATACATTTCCTGTTGAAATAAAGTCGGAGCAGGACATAACACAGTGGAGTCATGCAGTGAGAGAAATGCAGCTTGTTTTATAGGGAGATTCAAAAATCTAGGAAAGTTTTATTAGCTGGAGCCTTTATATATTGCTACAGGTCATGATTAATTAGTTAAAAAAGCAAAACTCAATGACATTTTTAATGGAACCAAACAATTCTAACTTTATTAGTATCTCAGTTTCCTGAATTATAGACCTCTTCACCAGCAGCTAAACATCAGTTGTCTGAGCCAATAAACAATGTTTATGATATTCAGATAAACGTGCAATATTCCTTGTGTCAAACTGCTAACCATTCCCTCTACCAGCAAGCCTATGTATTTAGCCACATGGTGATGATATTAGACTAGGTGTATGGTTCAGAATGTTAGCAAGATTGGACGTAGCCAGTAGCCACAGAAGGGCAGAAGGGGACTCTGCTGCATCCCGATCCCACGGCAGCAGATGCAGCGGTAAACCCTTGTTGTCCAGCTTCACGTTCATAGTTGCATGAGTTTTGACCTAAAAGCTTTCCAGTAAAACCAGGCAAACACTATCCACCTCTGGGGAATAAAAACTCCCATCAGGATGGGAATGATACACAATAAGAGCGAGAAGGACAGACACGGGAAAAGAGGTCCAGTTCCAAACCCAACCCCGGCTCCATTGATGATTCGGCTCTTTGATGGATGGTGCATAGGGTACTGCAGTGTCTGGAGTGCTGGAAGAGCTGGCAGATAAACAAAATCCTCTGAACGTACAAGCGGAAGGAAGAAGGGCAGGGAGGCAGAAAGAAGGGAGGAGATCATCAAAGAGTGCAAAGCTGTGCCAAGCTTTTCAGAGAAGGGCCAAGGAAAATGATCGCTCCTCTCCATCAATCCTCTTCTCCTCCTCCTGCTGCTACTGCTCTGTCATTTAAAGCAGAAGTCTGGACCGCGTTCACCTCTGCAGCCTCCCCGCAGGCCGATTCCCAGTCATGCCCAGGTTCATGTCTGCCTCTCCCCAGACAGGAAGCTGCTGCCAGACGATGGACTAAGGCACAGGAAGTTACAGGAAGTGGATGGTTTGGGGCATGATGCTGCTATGGAGAGATGTCTGTTGTATGATCTGATGATTTGGTGTTTTTCAGTCAGTGGCATCTCTTTGCAATGATGTCAAGGTTGCAGCCAGGGATGCTAACTACACCCTCCATTTTCAGACACGAGGGCAGGGCGATATCCAAACCACTGGAACTTTCTACACTGGCATTTTTATCACCTCTTCAAAGGCCTGCAAGGGTAATGAGGGGGTTTTGGGGGGGGCGGGTGGTGCCTCTGGTAAATATAGGGCCCCACGATGGCAAGGAGTGAGGTCTGAGGGAGGTTTCACATTCACAGTAGGCCGTAATAAAAGAGAGCGGTTCTTTTTTCAGCGCAGGGAAGGGTGAGGCGCGCTTAATTAAGACGGAGATGTTTTAACCGCCAGTGAAAACACACAGCTGAAAAAAGAAAAGCAGGGCGGCGGGCAGGCGGGCAGAGAGGGGAAATTTTAGACTCGGGATTGGATAACACTGGGTCTCTGTTGTATGAGAGATCTTCCGTTGCTCTGTTCAGCACTTTTCAGTTCTATTATGTTTGGACAAGTGATAGAAAGCTTGAAAAAGAGACGAATAAACCAGTACAGAGATGCAGAAATCCTAGAGCGGGCTTACAGAAATATCTCACCTCAAAGGTGAAAGAGAGAAATACAAATGACTACCGAAGACATTAAAATTCTCAACATGGAATAACTTCCAGAGTAAACACCTAAACAAAGAAGATGAGTCGCAATGACAGATGGGTAAACTTTAGCTTTTGCCTTTTTGAGTCATTATTTGATTAAAATTTACAAGAAGAAGGCAACAAGAGGCCACGGATTGACAGTGTATATGATTGGTTAATCTCTAAAGGTGACCATAATCTGCAAGAAGTTGATCGATCAAGTAAGGTGGCTTTTAAATCTGCCTGGTTAGGATATCCAACGTAGCACCCAGTATCAAAAAACAGTCAAGAACCAAAAACTGGCACCGAATTTGTCATCAGAGTTTACTTATTCTTTCTGGCTACTATTCAGGAAAAGTTCTTGTAGAGGTGCTTGTGTGTACAATACATATAACATTTGAAAATATGACAATTTAAGAAGCAATTAAATTTTTTGGTATTACTACCAAACTGAGCCCTGAACCTGGTGAAAGAGTTGTAAACCGAGTTCAACAACTGCATCATCCAGATGAGACAGCCATGGACATTTGGTGCAAAAAGTCTGCGTTTTTGCCCCTTTTCTTTTAACAACACAAGATCAACAGGCTAAAGGTTGGCAGTACCAGCTGTCTGTTCAGCATGAGTCAAACGAACTTGTATGGCCGCAGAAAGCAGCCTCTTTATTTTATTTGTACATGTATAAGACAGTTCTGACTCTGTTGGAGCTCTGAGCGAACCGACACAAAGAGGGTTTTCTGCACAGCGGCCCTTGTGACAACCATTACGAAGGGTCGCCATATAGACGCCAAAGGTCACAGTGATAATGGTGTGTATTTTCCCCCTTCAAAGTGCCCCCACATACCAACATGTCAACAAAAATGGATTTAAATAAACAACTTCTTGCCAACACCCAACTTTACCCGCAAGTAGTGTCCACTGAAAGTATTACAAATAATCACATATGATGTTTTTCCCCCCCAAGAAGGTCTCGTCAGCATTATTTCTCTCCAAGATGGACTTGCTATACAACAACCTCTCCCGTGGATCTCAATCTCAGCCCCAATGCCTGCATTTCTGTCACCATGTTTTGGCCCTAGAACAGGACAATGATGCCTTCATTCTTAATCCTATCTCAAATTCAAACATTATAACTGCTTTTGCCGGGGCTTAGTGCAGTGAAAAGACCTTTGTAGAAAAAATAACGGCCACATATTGAACAGCCACAGTGAAAACTATTCAGAGCAATGCCAAGGCACAGGACAAAAACCGCCCAGAGTTCAGTTTTGTGGATGAAAATGCTCTTTACAAGCACCATAGAGCTGCCATGCACAGAGCTGTGGGATTATGAGGAATAAAGAGTAATTCAGTAAAAGCCTAAAGTCAACAGTAACTGCACAAACGCTAGCTCACTCCTGGGTGAGCCGTGCTGCTGAGGGAGGGAGGCTGATTTGACTCCGATTAGCTGCTAGCATAACACTGCTGATAGATAAAGAACCACACGTCGAAAACACCAACAGTGCTGCTAAAACTAGACTACTGACAATCATGGATTTATTTTAACTTTATTTATTTAGAACTTTTTCGATGTACTGTATATTGGAAATCGGTTTGTGGTTGGAATAAAGTAAAGAAAAAAAGTTAAAATAATACTTAATATACTTAAAAGTAGAATGGATCTCTTTGGTTGATTTGTCTTCTGCTTATCCCAAATTCCAGCTGCTTGATAAATCCTACCTCTTCTAATAACAGATTTAAAAGGAAATGTAGGAAATGCTTTGATTCAAATATTAAAAAAATCACTGTTATTCCTAGCAATACTGGGCAGCCTTTGTTTTCAGGTGACTACTAGTTGGCTGGAAGTTGTGCTAATAATAGTGAACTGCTGACCTGGATTCAGCTCAACCTTTTCCTTCAGTCAACATCAACACATCACAACAGGCTGTTTGACAGGTACAGTAGGCCAGGGTGTGTATGTGTGAACAGTCACTGATTATATACAGCATAAGCATGAATACAAATGAAGAGAATGAAGAGAAGCCCTTTTCTAGTTCATTAGTTCCTTTCATGGCCTATTACAATACATGAGCAACAGGTTGCATTTATTTGTACTTGCAAATTCCCCAAAAAGACTCTCTCTTCTTCTCTTTTACAGTGGACATGGTTCATTTTCTTTTCCCACCTTCAAGACATGAAGCCATGCAAGTTGTGATGCACCACGAGGCAACAGCAGCCCCTCCTCCCTCTCAACATACTGACCCACAATTCAGCTCTGCTGCTGCACGCTATAAATAGACTGAGATTTAACCTACAGCGAGGGAGAGCGGGAGGGAGGGAGAGAATGAAAGGGCAGTGCAGGCAGGGAGATAAAGAGGGATAAAGGCAGAGACAAACATGAGCACAGAGGTCTTCAAGCCCCACTGTGACAATACTGATTGGTCATGTGTCTGATTTGTCTTGGGTGATATTGTTCCTGAAGATGCAACTTGCGTCTGACGGCAATGTGAAGTGCCGGCATTGTTGAAAAGAACTGTGAGTAATCAGCAAGCCACGGGAAGTCACATCCATCTGTCCTCCAGACAAATTAGTTACAGAGCAGCTTTTCTGCTTCACTAGACAGGTGACTGCAGGCAGACAAGAATTATGGGGGGAAATAGGCTGGTCTAAAGATCAGGAAACGTCCTCGCTTATAAAACGGACAATAAAAACTAGAATGATCCTGCACACGGTGACATGAAAGAACGGAGCGTCCGCATCAAGGTTAAATGATGCATAATGATAAATCAAGAAGTCCGCCTGAATAAAAGTCTAAAATGAAATAGATATCTGAAGCTGTCTCATCAAAGAATGACCAGGCACTTAAAATAAATACAAGAACACATCGCAGCCTCGAATGAACTTAGAGCAAAAAATCTACACAACTGTATCTGCAGTTCACCGTCTCTTCAGAGTAATCACACACTACTGAGTCATCTGACTGGAACGGGGAAAAGAGTTCATGCAGTCTTTTTCTGTCTATACCAACTATAAAAAACATCCAATGTCGCTGGTGTAAAGGAGGAATCAAACATAAGAATTGGGAGCTGCAGTGTGAATACAGGCAGAGAAGAAGAAAAACCGTTAAGTCCTCCATTCTGCTCGGGTCGATAATCCCTGCAGCCTGGCTCCTATCATCTGACAACACAAACCCTCCGACACTGGAAAGCCTCGTATGATTTATTTAGCCAGCAAGAGGAGTGTTGGGATTACAACAGAGGAGGAGAGGACAGAGAGAGCCTGAGTCGTCTGCCCGGCGGAGCAACATTAAATCCTCCTCGGGTCTTCAGGTTTGCTCTCAGGTGGGGTTGCACCAGGCTTGCATCATCCACCCTGCATCTGCCTCCTGTTCATTTTTAACCTCAGGAACGATGTCACTCATTTGCTCGCTCAGCTCCCGCCTCGACCCTGCATGGCGTGACAGTAGGACGGCCTGGCGGGCAGCGAGGTAAACGTCATGTCTGACAACAGAGGCTCCCTGCCCTTCATCCAGACTGTGAACCTCAGACTGGCTGAGTCAGTGTTCATTAGGGAAGCTAATACAAAAATGGTGTTTTGAGGCGACTGAGAGTATCTAGTGTCGATAATTATCCTATTCAAATGTCTGAAATACTTAGATAATACTAGAAATTTCAAATCTTCCTTAGAAATGATGGCTTGTGAAAAAGAGCTTCTTTCAGATAACTAATGGTCAGTTAATGCTTCATTCAACTGTTGCTTATTGGATCTAAAAGAAAGATATTGAGTTTGCTACCACACAAGACAAAGAAAAACATAAATCCTCAGACAAGCACTGCCAGTCTAGAGTATGAGTAGAAGGAGACGGATGCAGTCCCTCATTATGAGTAAATGGAAGTTGGGCTGATGCTACTGGGCTCTTTATGATCTTCAGTCTTTGAACCTTGAACAGGAATGATAGCAGATTAGTTTGGACTGAAGTGCATCCACTGCAGCTTAATGTAGTCAGTTCCTCTGATAGCCACTGGATAATGGCTCCAATAGAACTCCAATGAAGGGTTTCTAATTGAGTACGAAACTTCTTTCTTGAAGCAGAAAGTCAAACATTTTGTTCTATAATTGGGCTTTCAAAGGAAACATTTCAGGCAAGTTTGCAAATTATTATTTCAATAAAAGGAATTGATTGAGGGTTGATTTGAGTTGTTAGCTTTGTTGAAAAGCCTTTCTGGAGGGCGGCCAGAACAGCCGCTTACAAATGTATCTCTCTCACCTCAAGGACACGCCTCACCCGACACTGAAACATTGAAAACTGATGTCCCAAGCAACGTTATATGGTACAACA
The DNA here is from genome assembly GCF_004916995.1 of Morone saxatilis. NCBI lineage: Eukaryota > Metazoa > Chordata > Actinopteri > Moronidae > Morone > Morone saxatilis. The sequence continues at coordinate 21,333,729 of NW_023340095.1, read as the reverse complement.
GTGTTTACAAGCACACGGCTACTGCATGTCACCTCTCTAATTTGGATTGGTCCTGCAATGCAAGATTTTCAATGCAACAAAAAGCTGGGAGAAAGTCCTCAGTCCCATTTGAACGCGCGTTTAGAGACCCAGTTCAGTTACTTCTTACTTTCTTCTAATCCCACCGGGGCAAGTCTACCTGTTCCATCAAGCTGATGTTTGGTACAGTTACAGATGTGTTAACCGTTCACTCAGACATAATGAATTTACATCATAGAGTCAGAGTGAACGGAACAAAAATAAAAGGAAGTCAACTTTTATTATCTAGCTGAGACTATATGTGACACATTGACAGGACCTATGGCTGAGACCCTCATGTTTACTACCACACAGGACACATACTGTAGATCACCATTAACACCTAATGACCCCAAAGAGACAGAAAGAAAACTGCACAGCTTCACTTTGCCATTAACACCTCCACTGAAAGCGTTAACCTTTTCCTGTCCGAGGCTC
>NW_023340095.1:21332514-21333217 GCF_004916995.1 Morone saxatilis | reverse complement strand
CAAAAATAACCAATTCCAGCATTCCTCACAAGTTACCATGGCATCAAACAACAGGGGAGAAGGGTGGACAACAAGGGTCATTTAATCACATGGTGGAGGAGGAAGAAGGGAGAGGTGGTAATGGCGGTTTGACAAGACAGGAGACAAGTGATTTCACTGCAGAGCAATGCCATGATGATAAAAGATAAAAAAAAAAGGAGCCCTGCGCTGCTGACTGGAAAAAATGTGTGTGTGTGTGTGTGTTGTGTGTGGATGGTGTGTGTGTGTGTGTTGTGTGTGGTGGTTGTGTGTGTCGTGTGTGTGTGTTTTAATGACTCAGGCAGATAATCTATTCAATGCCAAGGTATTCTTATTTTGTCCTCTTATGACTGTTGACAGAGGATGCCAGATTCCGACAAATGCTTTCGCTGCTTAAAAATATGCCACAGACATGTACCCACAGACACCAGACCACAGACACAGAGACCACACACCAAACAGCACACACACACCACACACACACACAAACACAAACACAAACACACACACCACACACACAACACACACCACACACACACAACACCACACACCACGACACCACAGAGTACACATCTTTCCTCTGTAGTCAACGTCAAGTCATTTATAGAGGGGAGAAATAAAAGTCACAAGTTTGTCCTCAGAGTGGCTTTACAAACTGTACACACCCACAAGATGCTTCTGTCTA
>NW_023340095.1:21332199-21332414 GCF_004916995.1 Morone saxatilis | reverse complement strand
ATATGTGCCGTCATTTAAACATTTTAATGGAAAAATACCACCAAGAGAAATACCACCACCTGGATCCCACTTCCATAACACGTACATATACTGCTGAGTACACACGCTATGTACTAATGCTGGGTCTATTCCGAATGTAGACAGTAACACAACAATTGTTACAGCTAGTGTAAATGTGTGCGACATACTGAAATCAAGATCAGAATTGATGCAGT
>NW_023340095.1:21328484-21332176 GCF_004916995.1 Morone saxatilis | reverse complement strand
ACACACACACACACACACGTCCAGACATGTTCTTGAAGTTGTGTCAGTGAGGTTTAAGAAGACAGAAAATAGTTAGTTATGGATCAGGTGTTTCCAAGTGGCTGAAGCAGACTCGTTACAGTTCACTGAGCATCGAAAGCCTCATGCAGTTTTACTGCAACTTCACCTGCAGCTACACAGATGATGTACGTGTGTTATGTTCTGAGGAAGTCTTTTGTGACAGAAAGGCAGAGAGGAACGTTTTAGAAAATAATGGAACTAACTCAGACATAATAGCTTCCATTTTCCTAGCTTACAAAGTGAACTATGAATACAAACAAAAATGACAAAGCTTTGGGAGGTCCCAAGCCTATCTGCAGGGTCAGGATTACAGCCAATCCATACATTTATGGATCGATCGGTGTCGGCACTGTGACGCCCGATCCGATTCCAGTCCTAGTTTGCTTTGGGTTCTTCAGTTGACAAAAAACAGCCTGTGGTGGTCCTTTAAAACACTGGAATCAGTGTTTTTAGGATGTCACCCACAGAGCGCACAAAAGAGATAGACAGCAGCAAGTTCTAATAACAAAAAATTTAAATCTGTTGATTCGTGCCAGTGGTGCGACACTTTACAGGTGCAGCCTGGGTGGTGGCGTTGTGCTCCAAAACTGCATACCAGCCTAATTATTTTGTTTGCGCTGCCATGAAAGAAACACCATTAAAACCCTGTCCCCTGTTAATCTACACTCAGAACTCTATACAAAACATCACAGGAAACCACCTGAATGTTCTTAATGCTCTGCTGTCAAACATTGCTTTAATTATTCTAATGTATGCATTTATTGATGCTTACATACATATTAGATTAGTGGTTTACTTATTATTAAAGGGTAAAAAAAAAAAAAAAAGCTCATTTTGCCAAATCCTCCTCCTTTTTTCAAGCCGAGTGTCGGACTGCTAAACACAGACCAGTCTCCACGGTAACCCAGTGAACAGAGGACGGTCGGAGGGAGGGTGGTCGTATAGGAAAACAGCAGTAGGCGGGCATCGCTGCCAGATCTGACCCTACAGTGACCCGTGTACCAGCTGCCGTCAACATGCTCGAGGCAGAGCGGCAAGCATCCGACAGCCAAACGCCCACAGCTCCCAAAAAACAAGCTTGCTCACAGACCGCCACAATCGCAGATACGCCACAGGAGAAGGGCGTTGTTGATCGGCAACAACTGGGAGCGATGAGGTGTGTGTTTGCGTCCAGTGAGATAACAGAAAGAGACAAACATACAGAAAGAGACAGAGACAGCAATGTGTGTATTGCTTCTTTGAGTACTTTGGGGGCATCTTGTGCATCTGTTGTGAGAGTTCTCAGTGAAAAGATGATGGGAAATGAGGTAAGATGGAAAACGACAACAAGAGGTTCCCGGCTGGACTCTAACAGGATCACTGAGATTCATGGTTGACCCACGGCCACCGGGGTAACCCAGGCTGGGTACTTTTTTAAATTCTTCAGTGCTGGTTTTGGAATCTGAGATTCTGTTTCAGTACCTTTCCTTATTTAATATAAATCCTTTTTTCCTCAAGTTAGTTTGACTCAGATTAAATAATATGACAAAGCATTCCGATGACAACATGCTTGACCATTTCTGACACTAGAGGCTACAAACACAGTTTGGTTGTCACTGATCAATACCCAGCGCTATTATTGTGTAGGTTTTCCTTTCCCCAGTTTCCCGTTAGAATGAATCACTCGGTGTAACTATTTTCATCAAGGAAGAAAAAGAAGCAGACACTGGATTTTCTCCAGACCGGATGCACAAAGATGAAACCGACATTGATCCTCTGCTGTGATTCAGCCTTTGAAGGCAAACAAGGAAATGTCCAAAAATGTCAAACTATTCCTTTAACAATTCAAACTCAGTTCCAGCAGCTTCTCCCTCCCTGCATGAGCAACGTCGGAGGTGCGCACGATTTTCTGTATCTGCCTGGTAACACAGTCTCAGTCATAACAACATCGCCTGCGTTTGTGAGCTTTTTCTAAATGTGAGCACGGAGAGATGAAAACCTTGTATCTTCGGGTTATTGTCACGTTTTCTCTTTAGCTGAAGGACTTTGTGTCTCAGCTCACAGCACATCCTCCGCTTAATAAAGCTCCACCGTGTAAACACCAAGTAAAGCAGTGCCATCAGGATGAATCTAAAAGAAATCCAATCTATTCCAGAGGATTCATGTACAAAATGGCACTTCTAGCTGTCACTGTCTCTCTTGACTGCAGCCTATATGTGTTTTCAAACTCTACTCATGGGAGTTTGCACAGATTCTGCCCGGCTACAGGAGGAAGTGCTTTGAGAAACTCTGGCCCAATCAGACGTCTGGGTTCTGGTCAGCTGGCTGGGGCTCATCGCTGTGGTCCAATCACACGGCAGGGTTTGTGGTCAGGTGACAGCTCAGACCGGCTCACAGTGTTTTGAAGCAGATGAAAACAAAAGCTAATGAGGCTGTCAGTCGTCCCTGCCAGCTGCCTCGCTGTGTGCAGGGCTGAGAGGAGCTGCAGAGCTCCAGGAAAGAAAAGCAGGATTTATTATCGCTACGGCAACAAGTGTGTGTGTGTGTGTGTGAGACAGAGAGTAGCAGTACAGTGACAAAGACAAGACAAAGACATAATAAAAAAAAGTTCAGATTTATACTTTCTATGAACATTTCCTAGAGGAAAAACTTATTTTAATAACAACTATAGCATGCTATTTTGATAATGCATTGATCATTCAGCTCATTTATAAAAGGGAAAATCCATAACAATCTATAGTTCCAGCTTCTTAAATGTGAGGACTTTATACTTTTCTGCAGCTCGTAAGGCAGTAAATAGAATAGTTAGAATAGAAAATAGCAATTTGAAGACATTTGGGGATGCAGTGAATTGTAATTTAGTTTATAAGATATTATTGGAAAATTAATCAGATGTCAGATGAACTACTTCAACCAGGGAGTAAACAGCTGCCAACTGGACGGTCACAGGTTGAAATCTACAAATCATCCAGTGTGTCCTGTCAACACTCAACTCTCTACCAAACCTCACAGTTCATAATACATTCTAAACTGTGTCCAACTGTGTCCACCAAGCATTAAGTAAGTAAGCATTTCATAAACACAACTTAACACTGTAATGTGTAACTTTATTGTGTTAATAAAATTAATAAAAAATTCTATATTTTCTCCTTTACTTTGATCTAGGATGTGTACTTCTCTGTATTCAGGCCAAATGTTCCCTATTGGTGAAGAAACAGTTATTGATCAGTTGATCAACAGAAAAGTAAAATTTCAAAATCAATTAATCATTCAGTCAGTTATTAAGAAAAAAAATTGCTAGTTTCAGCTACTCAAATGATTTGTGGTTTTTATATAATTTTAAATTCAGTATGTTTGTGTTTTGGACTGTCAGTCAGACAGACTAAGCTAGTTGAAGATGTCAGCCTGGTCCTGGGAATTGTTATGGCAAATTTTCTGTATTCTTGTATTTTATTAACTAAATGAACAATTGAAAGCCCAATCAACAGATGAATCGATGAAATTGTGATAACTATCAGAATTTACCTTTGCAGTGCTAGTAGGAACATTTTGGTAGTCCTGCAAGCTCAGTTCTCCTACAAGATTACTGGAAGTCTGGTTTAAATCTGGAGTCCTGGATAGACACTGAACCAAAAATTCATATAATGACCTAG
>NW_023340095.1:21324773-21328461 GCF_004916995.1 Morone saxatilis | reverse complement strand
GCTGGCTGCCCTTAAACCAAAGTCCAAAGCCTGGATAAGAACTATTTTAACTTGGCATGATTGTACGTTAAAAAATGAAGCATGACGACCTATTTTTCACTTTAAATCTACCCAGATATTAATCTTGGTGGATTGTTGGAAGAAACCTGGCAACATTTGGAGAACAGCTGCCGTGTGTTTTTTCAGTTTGACAGACGAGTGGTGCAGGTGTATCACAGGCTTACTGACCACACACACTTCTTTACTCAAAAAGAAGAAAATGTTTCATGAACAAAAAGACAAACTTCTCCCTCCAGTTCAGCGATCTGCTCTCCGAGACTTCCTTAAACTCGTGCCAAGACAAACACCCACCCCACCCCAGTAGCCAGCTTTGTTTCCCTCTCCAAGATGGCCACCCATACATTAACCAAACACCCCACCACCCACCACACACACACCACACCACAACACACAGCACACACACACACACACACACACTAACACACACACACACACACATTACACACAAACACACACTTGCGCAGTCCACCATGTCCACCCGTTTAAACCACAGAAGCTCAGACAGGCCAACAACTGTCATCAAGAGCCTCGACCAGACGCTGAGAGTTTGTGTTTGTGTGTGTGTGTGTGTGTCTGTGTCTCAAGGGGGAGGGCCTTTAATAAGCCAACAGGAGGGACACTGAGTTGTGCCTTTATCTGGCAGGACAGTTAGTCCACTTCTTATTCAGTCATACAAGTCCAGCATTTAGCCAGAGCCAGATTTACTGGAGGAAGGCCCCACCGAAAATTTGTCTCAATCCTAGAGAAGAAATTATTTCTTCTCCAAACAGGATCCCAAAAACAAATCTACTATAATCCGAAGCTCACAACTCCGCCCTAACACAAACTATTCCCAGGGTCATTAATCTCCTTTACCACACTGTGTTGGATTCAATAAGCCATTTTAAGCCAATTGTGTAAAACTTTATTTATTTATTTATTCTTGGGTTTTTAATAAAAATGTCATGCTAGGGAACTTTTGGTAAAAAAAAAACAAAAGTTTAACAAGACGAATGGAACTGCAGTTTGCATTTTGTACCACAGTTTTAATAAGCCTGCCGCGGTGTCGTTCTAGATGCATGCTACTACAACATGACAAACAAACAAGGAAAGGATAAGGGATGGGCAACAACAGGCGAAGACAGAAAGATTAACAAGCGAGCACAAAGTGGCAACCTTCAAGACATGTGACTTCCCAACTAGATAATGAATGGAGTGGACCTGTACTATAGCCAAAAACCCAGAAATCCACAGGAAATATGACACATATTTAAAAACATGTATGTGTACACACGGTCCAATAGTATATATTATAATAATATATATTGTAATATGTAGTGTATATTAACACTATTGTTGTTTTAAATTCATTAAAACAACAATAGCAAAATCTTGTAAAATAAAAACACAATATCCTGACAAAGTCCTAATTTCTGGCTTTTAGCTGCGCGTGTGGATTTAAAGCAAAGGGATGCCTAACAAGTCTGGTTTAAAGCTACAGTTCACATTAGTAAACAAAGATATACTGTAAGACTGTATGGCAACAGGTTGAGAGGACATGCAGGATAAGTTACCTACACAAAATAATGGTCCATAATTACGCTTTGATGAAATCATTAGGGACTATGATAAATGACATTTACTAAACCTAAAAAAAAGCATGTTTATTTGAGCACATAAAGCTCCCCACTCCAAACTCAGAGCATGCAGTGCCCAGGTGGCAGCCATTTTGGCTCTTAACAAAGAGGCTTTGACTGGGTTTTATCAGGCAGGAGCAGGTCACAGATAACAGAATGAAGGGGCCGTTGTACAAGATGCCAGCTAGTCCTGTGGAAAATCAATAAGGGTGGAGTCCTTGGAAGAAAGAGAGGGAGAGACACGAAACACTGGACACGCGTGACAGAATGCTCTGACCTTGGAAATGCGAGTGAGTGAGAGAGTGAGTGTTCCCATGACTCATGGCCGTTTAGTTGAGCTCAAATCCAAGGATGGGAGAAAACTGGAAGACTCACTCATCAAGATAAATACTACGAAAATAACCTTATGCTGGGGCTTCTCTGTTCCTATAAAAAAACCTTGCCACATATTGTGATATCACTATTATGAATCCCTAGTTGACTCCATCTGAAGAAAAATTCCAGATTTAACTCGAGTCTTACTGTGCCTGCACTCTGTGTCCTTATTTACCAAATTCCAATAATTCCTACTTCATTACATTGGTGAGCAGCTGTAACTGGAAGACTGGATTTACTGATTGCCATCTGGTTTAAAGTACAAGTGCCTCCAGATGACAAACAATGGGCCACATTAAGAAAACATCTTCAGGACTTTTCTCTTGCTTTCATTACCATAGTTAAATTGCTAAGCTAACAAAAGAAGCCAGAGGATGGTTCATGTTACAGTTGGGTTGATACAATGTTAGTTAAATAGGGCTAAGTTCAGAATTGTCCTCCTTAAAGGACTGCTATTATTAATGATATTAATATAGATATAAATTGACCAATTGACCAAGAGTTGTCGATTTTACTAATTCCAAACTATACCTGTCAACTTAATCTAATGACAAACCTCTTGTCCTGATACTCGTTCTAAATGTTATGTGATGCTATCTCTTTAACATCCGTTGGATATGTTTTGCTGGATGATCCATTTTCATAAAACGGACTGAAGCTGCTTCTCCATCTGGAGTTTAGTTTTAGTCACATGGACATGGTATTTAGAGGTTGGTGCTTGTCAGGAGCAATTGAAGCGTGATTGATTTACCATACAGGTATTACGCAAACTGAGACTCAAATACTTCTCCATCGCCTAAGGCAACCATTTATCATATAAACGTTGTGCTCCCAACAGTTAAAAAGATCAACCTTAGAAACCTACATCAATGTGTCTACCTCAGCTTCCAAATTACATTTCAGTCATTTACACTCTTATCAATACCACATAGACAATGGGAACTACTGAAGCTGAAGTTTAACTCCAGACACCACCAAGTCTGACATTACCCAAGAGAAGTAAAATGCATCCACTGGATTAAGTAGAGTGGAGAACTTTTTAAGTGCAAAATTAAGGCTCTTTTCAAGGACTTCCAAGGTACCTTAAAAAAAGTCCACTCTCGAAGCCTTGATTATCACATCTAAATTGTTACTATGAATGCATTTGCAAAAGATATAGTTTACAGAACTCCGCTTTACCCAAAACAATCACTATATTGTCCCTTTGTTTTACCAGTGTTAATGTCGACTTTTTTTTATTGCGATTATTTAATGTTTCAAGAGGAAGGGATCAACAGAGGAGTTATCTAGCTATGATTGACAAGTGAACAAACCAGGAGACAACATACAATAACGACGACAGAGCCGTTTCATTTCAAAAGATTTCGGGTTTACATGCGACCCTGAAGAGCGGTTTAGGGTGATTTGATGATGAAAAATGAAAAACAACTTTTTTTTTCTTCAAGGGGGAGCTAATATTGAATTCAAGCATATTCCTAACCTTGAAAACATTACGGTCAAGACATCGTATGGACCATGTAATACATTTTCACCTTTAGGGTAAGAGTAAGAAGGCGGTTCCAACAGTTCAAACTAATTTGCTCATTTTGCAGACCTAAATCTTTTAAAACAGGTTACAAATATAAAGTTTCATTTTT
>NW_023340095.1:21311059-21324748 GCF_004916995.1 Morone saxatilis | reverse complement strand
ATAGCCTAGTAATTCCCTTCCTTTTCACACAGAGGAATACAATAAATCCAATATTTGGCTTAACACGTCAAGGTATGTGCTAACAGGGAATAATGTTTAAGTGAGGGATGAATAATTGCGGTTTGGTCTTGGTCCCCTTGGTCCCTTTCTTTTCACCTTTTGTTATAAGCAGTTTATTTGCAAAAAGCGTTTCCAAAATGGTGACCTGCTAGAAATGTGTGGACATAAGCATCGGAGTTAAGTTTAAACATCTGTGAGCCAACCAATCAGAATCTGGCCTAAGACCTCCAGCAACGCCTGAACATCTGAACACCACCACTGTTCATCTTGTGGGAAGAGGCATCGACCCGTGCGTTTGACTATCTGCGAGCTGGTCCCCGTTGAACTTCTCGCTTGGAAAATTTATTTACCGTGTCAGATTTGACCGGTTTCTTTGCACTGTTGTTCTGTACTTGTGCATATACAACAAAAAATCATCAATTGAAGTTTCTTGAAGGAGCAAGAGGAATCTAGCCAGAACCCCGCATCGAGGCGCGGTATGTGAGAGAGTGTTTTGCTTTATACCGGGTCCTTTACCCCTCGGACATACTGGTGTCTTTTACCCATCCCTTGGATGTAATTTTTAAAAAAAGCTGACTAAGTAAAAGTAAAAACTGTCCTTTCCCCATTAAAGGTGTTGTCTCGAAACACACAAACATATATCGATGAGGGGCCCCTCTAAAAGATATGCTGGAATTTAAGCAGTTACAAGTCTCAAGGTAACCTGCTTTCCTTCAGCAGTCCACCACCAAATATAGAAACCGCCGAATAGGTTTCTGATAGACTCCCTGCCTCATCAATTCTTAAAAGACCGACTTACCCACTTTATCTTCTGTTTTTGGTTGTTCGGCTTTTATGTTTGCGTAGATTAGCACCTGTTGAATGCAACTCCTCAGCTCAGCAAGAAACAGATCCAATCCTCCAGGTCGCTGCTGAAGACCATGATCAGAATGACCTCCCCCTTTGGGAAAGGCCAGAGCAAAACAAAAACAATGAGAGAACACTGATTACTGAGACAGCAGACGTGCCAAACCCACTACACCGCGGTTGAACCCTCCTGCTATGTCACCACTATTCACTTCCCAATATAGTACAGATAACAGTAAAGATACCTCCTGCTTTGTTTCATGTTGAAGACTTGGGATTTGAACTGGGAGGATTTTGATATGGAGGCACGCCAAAACCCCTCTTCTGCACTCGTAATCGACTACACCTGAGATGACTGTTTGCAGACTGTGTTATCATAATCACTGATATTATCCTCCAAAAAATTTAAATGTCCAAAACCTGCACTTCACCCATCTAATTCATTTTAGTGGGGCAGTCGGAATGTCTGCAAAAAACGATTCGGGGACTGTTGAGTTAAGCCCCAAGATGCTCCTCCCAAACTACCAAGAACCTGACCTCCTAATTTCCAGTGAGTCATATTTTAGACACACATTTCTCAACAGTTAAATCAGCATAGGCGGTTTAAAATGATTTAATCACCGTAACCTACAGACCACCTAAAAAAATCACTCCAGCTTGGCGCCAAAAGAACTTTGCTAAATACCTGAAAGAGAAGGCATCCAGGAGAGACTCAAACCCTACTCTGTCCCAAAAGCAGGTGATAGACAGGTTGTTCCCCAGAGTCCCTACAGGGCCTTCTGGGCTTCTCACATGCCTCTCCTTAATAGGTGGCACTCTCACAGCTACTCCAGCAATGTCTGGGGGTACAAAGGCTGTCTTTCGGACCAAGGTCTCCAAGTGCTCTCACCACTGCGTGAACATCAGGGCCACTTTCACCCCCGCTCCCATCAGAGATAACATGGTCCTGTCCTATCTTAACAAAGATCAGCCCAGTCGTACCCATGATGTCCTAGTAACACAGAGACCAAGAGTTTTCCACCAGTGTCCACCCTGAGTAATTGTTGATGTTCAGTTGACCCATATTTGTGAAATGTTCAGCCCCAGAGCCCTAAAGGTTTTGAAACATCGGAGGCTCATCTGAATCTGATGGCCGGTGGAAAGCCCAGCCTTGAGAGACCCAGAACCCACCACACGAACTAGATCGCTGGCGTTACAGCTCCTTCGACACCCCCCTGCTGAACCTAAATCTACTTATGTTTCATGCGGGGAGCCAGGGGGATGAAAAGCCCAAGTCTGGAGTTAACCCACAAACCCAACCCAGAGAAACAGGCCCTGCTGTGTTCCAAGCTAACTGTGTGGCTTTACCATGAGTCCCTCCACCCCTGTGGTTATTACAAACATGGCAGTGGATGTGACCAAGAACCCGACTGTGACGCTGGCTCCTCTGACCCCTCCTCTTGAATCAGTTGTCATTGTTAAAGTGCGCACTGAAGCCAACATGACCAAGAAGCAGAGAGCTATGGGCTTCGTCCGCTGGCTCTTTCAACCACTGTGCAGTTGCCTTGGAAATGTTGACACCGAGGACTGATTTTTTTTTTTTTTACGTATGGTAAAATGGTAAAATAAATAAATTCAAGTTTAAAAATATTCTAATGTCATATGGCCATGTATAGGATTGTTTAAATGTTCTACCTTTGAACATATGAATATGTTTAAATTCACAATTTAATGCTCAGGTGCAAATGTAATACTATAGACCGTAGTATGGTTTCTTTTTTGTTGATTGTTTTTCTTTTTAATTTCCAAATACTGGCATTGTTATAGGCATTCCTATCATAAGTTAGTATTATATTACAGGGAAACTGGCTGCCTAAAAAATATGTACAAATGTTAGTGTGCACAATGTCTACATATATTGTTTTACAAGAGGACATATTCAGTAAATATAGTAATACCACAAAGCATAATAATTAAATTACATTTAAACAGTCTACATTCACAATTTTTATTAAGGAAAAGTAGAAATGTATTATTAGAATTTTTGATTTGCAGAAGTATACATGGAAAAACTGAAATACCTGAAATCTGTCAATCTATCAGTAAAAGTAATACTAAATGTCAGTAAAAGCACTGGCATAAATATGAATGGTGCCACTGGTGCAGGTCAGGGGCCTTAAGACCTTAACTCTTAACTTTTTCCATTCATTCTCTAAGGTAGTTCTTATCATTACAGATGCATTAAGACTCCATTTTACTCACTAATGTAAACTGGACTGACACGAGTCAAATTTAACTGAATGTAATGAAAAAGACAATACAAACATACTATTTAGTGTCTGGTTTTAAAAGAGTAGTCTTGGAATATTTTATTGGGATTTTTTTGTTTAGAAATAAGACAAGAGGGACGAGAAGAAAAGCAAGAAGATGAGGAAGTTACTGGACAGGCAGACTTGGATATTAAAATAAAATTCAAAAGACTTAATCTGGCTCAGGCATCCCTCATCTGGGAATTTTTTTTTTTAATTTAATTTCCATATTTTAATATGCTGTTCTTGGGAGATCTTGGGTGGTTTGACACCAGCTTTCAGTACTTGTTCTGATATTTGGTTCTATGGACATATTTTGGTCGCTATTATAAAATACTGAAGTTTTATAGCCAGCTCCAGCAGCCACATTGGATTGGCTTTCAATTAAAAAAGCTGACTTATTTTGTTTTTTGTTCCTTTGAGAAAATGTATCAGCTCCACTTGACCCACACAGATAGTGAGATACAGTTAATACCCTCTCTGTCTCTTCAGCATCACTGCCTCGCCGCTATAACAACAAGCCATCTGTTTGCACTGTCTGCATGCATCCATCGCTCCACCCAACAGCACATTAACACACACTGTCCTAGTATTATGTAACAACGCTCACAGGAGCCAGCAGACAGAAAAACAAAACAAAAAAATGATCATTTGTTAATTATGATGTTTTTTAATAGTGTTGTCTGGATTTACATTTTAATTTTAGGCATTTAGCAGAGCCTGAGAGATTGTTGGAGAGTGCAACAGTAGAAAGAAAAACCATCAACATTATAATGGAAATGTCCTGTTTTTTCAGATTAGCTTTCAGTTTTTCAGTAAATGCACGACTACACTTTCCAACAAAGCTAAAGCTACAAGAAGAGCTTGTTTCTTCTTTTTTATTTTCTCGCTATGATATAAAGTTACAATCACATATCACAGAGCTCAAGGTTACAGTCCAAATCCCAAAAGATATTCAGTTTACAATGATGCAAACAGACAAATCCTCACGTTGAGAGGCTAGGCCCCGTGAATCTTCTGCATTTTGTTTGATAGGTGAGTTGAAGAATTAATCACTTATCCAAATTGCTGACTGTCAGTCAACTGCCTGATTAATCTTATAATCGTTTCAGCAATATACTATATCATATAGACCTAAAGTTGATACTGCACCAATGGGTGCAGCTCAACTCGAACTAAAAAAAAACACAAAAAGCCCTATCTACAGCCAGTGTTTTGTTTGTCCATTCTGGGCTACTTTAGAAACGTGGCAGTTTAACATGGCAGTTTCCGTACATAAAAACGGCTCATTTTAAGGTAACAAAAACACAATTCTTATTTTCAGGTAATTATACACTAATGAAAACATATCTATGAATATTATATTCCATTTCTGACAATAGATCCTCCTAAATGTTACACACTGGAGCTTTAAAGCTTTAAATAGATGCATAATAAAAATAAAGTTCACACATTGCACATTTATTCAGCACAGAGGAATCATCACTGTCAGACACAAGGGAGCAAATAGAGTATCATCAGTACAAATCTGAGCAATCGCATTAAAGAAATGTGTAAGTTGATAGGTGGAAAACTGAGGAGCAGCTAGTGAATGCTTTTTAATACATATTTTGCTCTTTATCCTGATCGCTCCCCACCTCTTCCACTCAGCATGTGCTGTCTCGTTCTGAGGGATTACAGCCGCCATGGTGCCTTCCATCAAACCTCCCCCCTCCCACCCGCAAACTCCTCCTCATCCCATAGAGACACGTGACATGGGCTGAGGAGGAGGGATGCTCAGGAGTGACTGTCCTTCCTCTGCTGCTCTTTTTCCTCCCTCATGAATCCAAAGCCTTTTTCCTCCGCTGCTTAATCCCTACATCTCTCTTCTCTCGCTCTCCTCTCCTGCAGCCCGACCCATGCATTCCACATCAAGGATGGGCTCTAAGTAGCTTGAGACAAAGAGGGATTGCTTTCCCCCACCCAAATTTTCATCCAGGTTGAGGAGAGGGCCGGAGTGCCTGGGTGGGCTGGTGGAAGCGGAGGAAAAAGGAAACAGAGAGCTCTTCTTCTGTCCACAAAACTCGCGTTTAACAGAGCATCTCTCAGCTCAGAGAGCTTTTAACATGAACTTACTTAGCGTCACGATGTTTGTCACAGCCTCTCCTGTGTGTGCCTTCACAGCCTGCTGCCTGCTGGCTAACAGAGCATCTATCCAGGAGGTGTGTTGTCAGAAATAAATGCAGAGAATAAAGAGGGTGTCTTATTAGCTTGTGTGCTGCAATGAGATCAAACATGATAATGAGGAACTGTAAGGGGGGATTTTATAGCCTATATTTTCTGATGCACCAACCTTTTATCAGACCAAATACATTCGGGTACTTGCTGATACAAAGTAGCTGTAGTAGTTTATAATACCATTACCTCAGATGTGCCTCACTTTCTGACTGTGACAAAGACAAAGTGTTGATTCAAACTGCTGACATTGCTTCTCCTCCACCTACCTGCTTAACTGATGAGTAAAAAGTTGTAAAGCCGTATCGGGGTGGTTTTATGATTACAATTACAGTTATGAGCACGTGAGCACAGACTTGGACGTGATACTGGGATCGCCATCTGTAAATCCCTAGACTAAATGATTAGTCAGGTAATAAAATAATCATCATCAGGCATCATCATTAACTGCCTGGATTCAGTGCTGTGTTTAGGGAAATACAAGAAATCTGGATTATGAAGAAACAGCAGCGCGGCTATGAGTCCTCTAAGCACAAACCAGGCTAGTTTTACATGTTCAGTCTCCAATCGTGTAAAAAATGGCAGCAAGAAAAGCCAATAAATGACATCTGAGACAGAAATGTGTCAAAAAGCCTACAAATATGAAACCAAACACAGAAATCTTGCTACTTGTATCCACAGAGAATCACCAGCAGCAGCAGCGTCGCTGCATCAGTCCACACAGTGAGCATCAAAGAACGTGACCCAGATACTGTCTGAGCCTCACCGTCTTATTTTTAGCTTAACTGTAGCTAGCAGGCAGAGCTGGTCACTGCTAACAGACTCATTAACAAGGGTACGAAGAATGTCACCTCTGTGTAAACTGAAGAAATCCTTTCATAATTACTCCTTGATACCGCTTTTGTTTGCATTTAATATATCATCGGTGTGTAATCTTTGCTGCACTAATCTTACCAGTTAATTGACATATGTGTGTATTGGCAGTGCATCACCTCTTTAATAGTCTCATAGTATCTATAAATGTGCATTTGTTTGTTTAGCAATGAAACCTCTGAGCGCTTAAAATAAAGTTCTTTCAGGGACACATTATAGACGTGCAGCTAGCACTGTGAGGACATGTCGTGGTAAACACTTAAACCATTAGACAAACCACTGTGGTTTCCAATTTGATCAACGTTGAGCTTTAAATCTGTTTCTGACTTCTAGCACTCAAAGCTTGGGTGTTAGCACACTTATGGTGAACCTCTACACTCAGAGATTTGGCATTTGCTCATCAACACTGAACACAATGACTAGGTGCAGCCCTGTTCGGGAACACAAACTTCTCCGTCACGAATCGTGACAAAGTCAAGTTCCCGTTGCTGCTATCGGTGGCAGAGCTTCCACTACTTCTGTTTGGAAAGGTCACAGTAGATAACAGTAGTTTTGAGTGTAAAAAAAAGTTCCCAGTGGAGAAACAGCTTTACTGCTGCTGCTGTTGTTGTTGGTCGTGGCCGTACTTCACTTCCTGTGCTGTGAAAGGTCACAGCAGACACGACTAACATTCCAGTTTGAATAGCCGGAAGGTCGGTGAGCCAGCTTTGCATGACTCTATTCCTTCTGACAGCTTTGTAGTTCCACCACCTTACAGAGCGGAGCCGGCCTATAAATAGCTCCCCATTCAACTGGAATAAGTAGAGAACAATATGAATTTAATATTATGCTTTTAATTTGTTCTGGTATAGTTTTTAAGCAAAAGCAGTGGATAAATATGAAATTCATATAGAAATTAATTTAAATACAGCTATTCACATGCCAGCAACTCCAAATAATCAGCGTTTCCTCAGAAAGTTGTTTTTGTCAAGACGGAAGATGCTGCAGCTAAATCTGTTCATCGGCTACTCAGACAGCTGGAAATTAAACCAACAAGAGTTCTGCTTATCAATCAATCCATTTTTTTTCCTAAAATGTACTGGGGAACTGTTGGTTGGACAATTGTTGAGTGATTTTTCTATATTATTATTATTAATATATTATATTATACAGAGTGAGGTGGAACGCTCAGATCTGTCGTGCGTTCAGTAAAACGCTGCGGTGCGGTTCCTCTGAGGGACCTGCAGTGACGGTGCTCTGTCCCTCTGATGACAGGCAGCTGGTGGAGAGCCACGCCCAGATTCACTTCATCAGCAACAGAAAAAAAAGGTGGAGAGAAGCTGAGGAAGTGAAACTGCTTTGAATGGCTGTTTTCATCCGTTTATCTCTATGTATCTCTATGTATGTAATCATTTTCACTCATCCTGTTCCAGCTTCTTATAAGGGGGGATTTTCTGTTTTTATCATTGTAGACCGCAGCATGGAGCATTCTGAAGACATCGCCTTGAGCACTATATTGATTCATTAATTAGTAATGAAAATAATCATTAATTGATGCCTGCAGCTGATACAGACTGTTTCTGCAGGGCTGTTCAGATCCTAAAGTCGTTATCACACCTACTCTTACTTCTCTTCACTGGCTTCCTGTGAAGTCCACAAAGTCTTTGCTTTCTGGCTCAGCAGCATTTATATTGGGGGTTAATGGTGGATAAATAATAAATAATAATACCAATTTAAGAATCGAAAATCGGCTGATGGATTTTGATAAAAAGAGGTTTTTCTCTAGAATGTACAGCGCAGACAGCACTACACAGGGAGGGCCCTGACGCTGTGTGTTATGTCCTCCTACCAGAAAGGTAAACAGGACTAACATTTGCTTTAAAGAGAACAACTCAGCAGACTGCAGTCTTTGCGTACAGAGCACGATATCCGACACTGGAGTTTCCCCGGTATAAAACAACTGAACAGGAAGGCTCCAGAGAAATCCTCACATACCACTAAAATGACAGGTTAGGGAAGCAAGATTACAATACAGTGCATCGGAGTGAAACATCGTGGAGGGTTCTCCCTAATCAGTTACAGACAACAGCTAAGATCACCTGCAGTGGAAGCGGATTATTCTGCACGTTTGATCTCCATTCATTTTAAATGAATTATTCATTTTAAAGGCAGCGATACAGTGAGAACAGAGACAGTCGGGTTTGTCAGTCCGCTCGCAGTGCAAATAGTAGTGACCCATAGTGTCTCATGGTTGAAGCTCATTATCTTCGGTTTTTGTTATTTTCACTTGTGAAAACTAGGGGTGTAAGAAAATATCAATCATTTTGATGTTGGATGTTACAGGGACTGTTATAAAAACTGTATATGGTGGTGTGCTCTTTGTATTATGACAGATTTCCTAAATAAATTATATTTTTTAAATGGCAATACATCCCCTTGCTTACAGTATCGCAGTATATCAATGTGTTAACTCATTACCCCTGTATCGTGACATGTACAGTATCAGCAGGTTCTTGCCAGTGCACACATTTTTTTCCCCAATTTTATAGTAGTAGAAATATTTTTAGCGCCTGGAGGTTAAGAGTTAGGACTGATCAACAGAAAATATATCATCCGTTTGTAATCAATTAAATATTTTATTCATTTTTCAAATCAAACATGCCAAATGTTCTCTATTGATTTTGTTTTTTCTGTTTTAAATCATTGTATTTTGAAAATCTGGAGTTTTGGACTGTCAAGTTGAACCCTTGGATTCTAGAAAAGAGCGATGGACATTTTTCACTATTTTCAGACATTTTAAAGGTATAAATGTTAATCTAATAAACCACACAATAATCATCAGATTAACTGCTAGTGTAAATAATCATCAGTTGCAGTCCTAGAATAGTTTAAATTGATACTTTGTATTTTGGGGCATGACAATAATGAAATGAGACATGTCAAGGAGGAACAGGGCTGTGGTTTTTCTAATCTGGCCATCACAGTAAAGCCACCGACTTCTCCTCGCCGCACTGATGACTTCCGCTGTTTCACTACTTCCTCACAAACATCCACTCGCTCTCTGCGTACACGCACACACCGTGAAGCGAGGTAACAATCTCCAGCTTCGCTACATTCGCCACAAGTTTGATTTGTTTGCTCATCTTGGATATTTTTATAAAACTCAAAAGGCAGTCTGTCTGAAACAAGCACAGCTGTGGTTTGAAGGAGACGAGCTCAGCGAGTCTACAACTCAGCAAAGTCATAAATGGGTTAAACCATTTCCTCAGAGAGGGGGATTCCCAGCCCCACATGCTGAGTGTGGTCTTACCCCAGAGTTTTAAAAATTCCTTCTGCCTCTTTCTTCAGCTCCGAGTGAATTTTTCCTTCAGCTCCCACTGTTTAATGGAAACAGAAACACTGCGACCTCTGACCTTTTTACTCTCTTAATGAGGTTTTGATTATTCTATCTTATCTCTGTGTTTTGCTCATGTTTTTCTTTCTGTTTTTCAGTCACACTGATTGCTGATGTTTTGCTCTTGTTGGATGTCCTCAATTAGCTTCCTTCTGTTTTTTTAAAGTTACTTTAACTTAAAACCGACAATCTTCAGTAATTCAGACAAAACATTTGCTAACCGAATTCGACCAATGCGATACATAAATAAAAATAAATGTAAAGAATTTCCAGTTTTCTAGAAATACTTGTTACTATTCTTGAAGTCAGAATCAGGCTGATCACAACACAAGTATGAAAAAATGGCACGGAAAATAAGTGAAATTAAAAACATGCCGATGTTTTCACTTAAAAACTAAGATTTCTGAACTAACTGACTAACTGATTCTTTAGGATGGATCACTTTGGTAATTAAATGGTGAGAGCTTCTCTATATTTCGTATTTCCTCTTTTTTCTCTGTCTCTCTACCTCCCCCGCTCTCTGTGTATTATTTTTCCATCCCAACAGCTGTTGTTGGTGCACACAGCTGCAACGCGCCTCAGCCAGTCGAACTCTGCAGCTATTCGCTAGCCTGGGAAGCCCAACCAATCACCAAGTGTTGAGGATCAAGTGCACATGTGCGGACCCAAACACACACACACACACACACACACACATCTTTGGGTCAGATGTTAGCGAGGCAGGCAGTACAGACAAGAAAAAAGAAGGAGCTTGGTTCATCCTCACTCAAACTCTCGTGGCACACGTGGTTATGATTCACCGAATCCTGAGGAGTTAAACTCAAAATGTCAAGGTTCATTTGTGTTCCAGTGCATCTGAGCGTTTCCACAACCACTTGTCCCCGGCTTTAATGAAACGTTTAAAGCAGCCGTCCGCCATCCTCCCCAAAGTCACAAAAAAAGAATAACAGATTTAAAAAAAAAATCAATCTCAAAGCAAATCAAGATGGTATTGTTTTCTCCCAGCACGAAAAACTATGACCAAACGCACCCATACAGCCATCGCTGGGCTTAATTATGGAGGAGACAACTTCATTGGTTCACACTGTGAGGTAACGGCGGGGCAGTCGCTCATCGAGGCTCGCCTCAGGCCCGTCCTCTTCGTCCATGAGCATGCAATCTGATTCAAAGCGACACTCGTCTCAGCGGTGGAATCGTTGAAGGCCGCTGCTCACTGGTGTGATCCTCAGAGGCAGAGCTGGAGATACAGCAGAGACCGCTCGGTGCGCACCGTCCACCATGAAACATGTGAGAGAGCCAATGCCAAACAACTTAGGTTCCGGCTCAAACTCCTGGACATTTATTATGCTGAGTAGATCTGATCACCATGTGACTGACAGAGGGACTCAATGGCTCTGATGTTCACCAGTTTACAGCCAACTGACGTCCAAACAACGATGACTCAGTGTCAACAACATCTTGTGACCTAATTTTACTGCAGCAGTTCAGGTGAGTAACATCAGCTGTGCTTCCTCACACTCCACTTCAAGGCCCAAAATGGCTCCTTGTGTGTGCTTTATGATTTCCTGGTGCACATAATGCTGTGTGTTAGTTACACGGTGTTGTGCTTTGTTTACCAGAAGCCTCCGCCTATAAAGCGCAGAGCAACTACACGTCATAGAAGAAGCAGAATAAAGCCCCAAATACACTTTCCACACATCATCTGCTCATGTCTGCGAGGGTCAACGTGGAGCCCCAAATTATGACTGTGCATTATTGGATGACTGCACAGACACCTAATGTGGCATAAACAGAACCATGTCTGCATCCATTTTGGACTCTATGAGGCCCTTAAAGAGGAACACATGTATAAATGATCCGATTGATATACAAATATAATGTTATGATGCCTGGTGCAACGTGTCAGGAGCTGTCAGAACATTTTTTTGCACGTCATACAACGAGGCTGAAGCAGAGGTAATAATTAGAAAGCCTGAGGATGGAGCTTTGTCATTTGCAGATCGTGCTAATCATCCACCTCCACAAGATCGACTTGTTCCAGGTGCGTTTTCTCATCTTTAAAGGGACAGAATGGCCTCTGGCTCTGCTTGCGGCCTACAGTGTCATGTGGAAGTTGGCATACTTAGCAACATCCAAGTGGTAAGTAGAGAAAGTAGTCCATAATTCAAGGCAATCAAACCATAACTGACTGCTTATTCAGTAAACGCTGGCTGTGTTTAACCCTTGCATGACCAGCTCAACCGAAATATTCAACGTTTACATGGAACCTGCTCTAAGTTTGGCGACTCCACACTTGCATCAGCGTTTACTGAATTTCACCTGGATTTGTTCCAAAAGGGATTGGAGTTTTCTAACCCACACTGCTGCAATGCATCACAGAAGAAGAAGAAAATAGCCCATGGCTCTATTTTCCAGCCACAAGCAAATGAGAGTCAATCTCAGTTGGACACAGCTTTAACTGCTACACAAATGTCTGCATGTAGGCTTATCTGATGAATGCTTACAGGTCAAACCCATGGGAATATTACCCACAGCTGCCTCCTGTCTCACACGGCATTGATATGACATCACTCCTAGCCAATTGTTCTCATGCAGAGTTTTATGAAGTACAGAAACACAGGATTTCAATCAGCCACACAACAACAAAATGCACCTTCCTCACACCAATGACACAGCCTGACAGTGGAAGCCTGGGCAGATCCAGCAGCAGCTCTGACCCAGTCCTCCTCCTCCCTCGCTCTCCTTTCTACCAGGCAACAGCACCGAGTCGCTGCAATCTGGGCTGCAGGAGCACCAGGTCTCCACCAAATGCCTTATGTGTGTGTGAGTGTGTGTGTGTGATGAGATGGGATAGGATGAACAGGCCTATCCCCATTAATGCAGCACAGAGCCACTCCAGCAAAAGGCCTGCTGGGCAATGGTGTGCACAAATGCGCAATGAAACACCGCCCACCCAATGGCGCACAAGTCGGTCAGCGTGGTAAAGGCTGTCATGCACGGATGGGGTTGGCCTGATCAGTGCAATGCAAAGCGTGCAGTATGCAGGGATATTTTACTGGGGTGTGGATGAGAGGAGGAGGAGGAGGAGGAGGAGGGAGCTCCAGCAGACTGCTGCAGTGCAACAGTTGCTGTCAGACATCAGCTTCTGATTTGTGTCGCTCGTCTCATTTCCAACAACAGAGCAATAATCCGGTGAATGGCGGATTCTGTTCAATTTGCTGACTGTTCAACTTCCACATGGGCCTTACTTTTTCTACCAAACGTTCCTCATAAAGTTGAGATAATTTTAAGAGTTGTGTTACACAGTTTTATAACTTTATATCCATTTTGGAATTATACAGATATTTGAAACTTAACTTCCAATACATGTCTCCCCCTGGCAGAAACATACCTGGTACCTACCTTACCTTTTCTTCTTTTTTTGCTTTTCTACTCATCGTTTTGTAGAGGAAAACTTACTTAATTACAAATAAAAGTCATGCATTTAAAATCTAAATGTAAAAGTAAAAGTATAGAAGTTTTATCTGAAAAATATCTAAAGTTTTTAGTCCTGCATCAGAATGGCCCCTTTGATGGCTATATTACTACATATTATAGTAGTGGATTATTATTATAATTATAATTATGCATAAATATGTAAAAAGCATTTTAATGTTGCAGCTCGTCAAGGTAGAGCTCCTTTTTGCTTTCCACACCATTAAAGGACCAAATCGCAACTCTCCTACTTCAAACTGTGGTGGCTGTGAAATGCACAAAAAACATGTATGCCTCTATCTAGTGCCAGTTTTTGTCCCTTCTGGGCTACCGTAGAAAAATGGTGGTTCAACATGGCAGACTCCATGGAAGGCAGATATATGCGACTCATTCTAAGGTAATAAAAACACAATGATTCCTATGTTTAGTTGATTATACACTAATGAAAACGTAGTTATGCATAATATATTCAATATTTGCCAATAATTCCTCCTAAATGTTACACACTGGACCTTTAAATGATTTCATCTGTAACAATACATCATATTTTATGTTTTGAAT
>NW_023340095.1:21302657-21310959 GCF_004916995.1 Morone saxatilis | reverse complement strand
TCTCTCTCTCTCTCTCCCTCTATGTCTCTCTGTATTCTCCGCCCTCTCTCCCTCGCAGTCTGTCCCTATGTCTCTCTTTCCCCCGCTCTCCTCATTCTCCGCCCCTCTCTCTCACACAGGGACAGCCCAAGACTTTTTGGGGCCCTGAACCGAATGTGATTGCCCCCTCACAGCAGAAGAGGGAACTGTAAATGAAACCCTAATGTAACATTACTGGTCGTGCATTAAGCTCATATGTACAGTGGGAGTGCACCAATGTAACTACAGGTGGGGGCTAAGGCAGTTATGTGTACCATGTGGCATAATCGTCCATACCCAGAGGAGCTTAAGTAGTACTGTACTTAAACATGTTTTTTCTGGTATCTGTACTTTCTTGAGTTCTTATTTTTCTGACATTTTACTTTTACCCCCAATTTTTTCACAAACATCTGTAATTTTCTACTCTAGGGATGGGACGATATTATCGCGTGTCACAATAAAAAACATCCTCACATAACATAACGGGACTCGAAAAGCATTCTAGTTTGCAGCACTCAGTCCTGTATTGATTTCCTGATTTATTTTTGAACAAGGCAGAGGCCGCATCTTTCCAGTCATTACAAAATCCTAATCCTGTCACCAGATCTGCAGGAACATTGTATCGCCTGCACAAAGATATTAAACCAGATGTGTGGAAATAATATAGATTCCAGAATAAAGAACAGGGAGATAGGATGTATATCTGTGATGCAATAAATATGTATTTCTTAACAAAACGTAAAGTGAGTTAGTACCATTTTAAAATTCTGAAGTATATTTTCATGATTATAGTTATTGCAATTATTTTGGCCAAGATAATCGTGACATGTAATATTAAAACTCATTACTTTAGCTTTAATGCTAAGCCTGTAAGTGTGTAATGGAGGAAAAATAATCAATAATATAATTTAGATAAATACTGGATTGTAAATCATTGTTACGACAGCATAAGTGAGTCTCATAGGGATGATATGCGCACCTAAATACAGAGGCTTTTCCTGCTATGACATGAAAAAATATCTGCTGTAAAACAGTCTGTAGACGGATGATGTTGAGTGAAGTAAAATTTATAAAATAGTATAAGTCATTTAATTGCTATGAAATCCTTTAATGAAAAGATCAATCCCCGCCAGTGGAAATCTGGCCCGGGGAACCACAATGTCCAGAAACAGCTCTGACCACATGGAGACCACAAGAACTGTGATTGGTCAGTTTGTTCAGCTAGTGTTTCCTCCTTCTGATGCTGCTGAAGATGGTTGATGGTGATGTTTAAGGAAGTTGAGGCAGGGCTTTCTGCTGTTGTGGTGGTGCTACCAGCAGATAAAATCTGACACTTAAATCTAGTGCTATAATGACATATCTGAAAACATGCACTGTGAATCGTAAAATGTAAATATGTATCTGGTGTGTACTTCTATTTAATTTATTTACATTAACTATCCTGTCCCCACCAGGTCTTTTCCTCTCTCAGGCTTTGTTTGTATCTCACCCTCTCCCTCTCCATCAGATAGATACAGGGCAATTAGAGCATGTGAAATGGAAACAGTGATAAATATTTCAGTAGTTCTGTCAGTGCTGTGCTGTTCTGTTGAAGGGTATGATATCCACACAGCTGCATTATATCCCGCTGCCATCGCTCTGACCTGTTAGCTGTGCAGCATGATTTTGGTTAGCACTCATAGAAGCAAACCAACACAAAGACTACACATGGCGATAATGGGACGATGATTTCAGTACTCTGAATTGCAAGTTGTATTCTGTTGTGTGAACTGGTGTGACTGTTTATTTCTTGAACTTAATGCCACCCAACAGTACAAATACTAGTATACATAATCTAATATTTGAGGCAAATGCAGATACTGTTTGAAGTAAAGGTCACCAGGAGCTTGTACCTTTTGAGGATACGTTGCTGTCTTAAAGTTGATTTAAATCTGAAAAATACTGTTAGTCCCTCCAGGAAATTGTGTTGCTGCAATTAACACAAATTAAACCATTCCCTGTGAATTCTTCACAACCTTGCAATTTTGTCCAATCACCTCAGCTTTTCCACAAATTTGACCAATCATCAGAGTTTCCTGCACAAACTTTTGTTTCTAGTTGTGATGATGCAGACCATGCAGACGTGCGACGCAAACACTTCACATTTTCCTAACGGTGCGATTTTATTCTCACTGTAACAGGTTGCCTTAGATTTTTAATGATTTATACAAAAATATATACATAATTGCAAAATGTTCACTTTCTTTAGAATGAACTAAAAATGCATCATTACAACATGCATCACAATTATTATTATTATTATTATTATTATTATTATTATTATTATTATTATTATTATGAAATCAGACATGAAAGGCTGCAACAATCCCCAAAAAATCCCAGAGGGGCTGTATTGCATTCTTATTTTAATAAAAAAAACTATAATGAAGTTCTGACTTGTTCACTCATCCTAATTAGTTGTGTAACCCCACTTTCTTGTCAGAGGCTGTGGGTAAGCAGGCTAGAGTTCTTGATAAACTCTTGGTTTATTCTTCCTTAGATACACAAACACATCAAGACTGTATATTCACAGCAGGCTTCAACGGTTGCATGTTACCTCGGGTCAGAAATACTTCTAAGTGTCCTCATAAAAGAAGGGCAGGTAGAAACTAAAATTACCCTTAAACAAAGGGAGTGTGAAATAGCAACTTAAATGTTACACATATAAATATATAAATAAAATAATAAAGTGCTCAAAATGATACTGACATAAGTATTGTTTTAAGAGTAGTGTAGCTAGCGGCATCTAGCGGTGTAGTTGCAGGTTGCAGGGCCTAGCCCTCCCTTTTTAAAGCGCAAACGAGAAACTACATTGGCCACAAAACGCGCAAGAAGTGAAAACCTATCTTGAGCCAGTGTTTGGTTTGTCCATTCTGGGGTACTGTAGAACATAGCGGTTCAACATGGCGAACTCCATGGAAGCTGACGTCTGTAGATGAAAACGGCACATTCTAAATGTAATAAAAATATAACGATTCCTCTAGTCAGTTGATTATATATAGAAAACAAACCTATGAACAATATATTCCATTTCTGCCAATAGAGCCTCCTAAATGTTGATTGATTTCAGCAGTTGCAAAACTAATTCAGCAATAACTTCTATGAATAGGTATAGCTGCAATCCTGGGAGGAAAACCAACAAATATCTTGAAAATGTAAAGAACCAACAAAGTCCGGGGACCAAACTTAAGATTCCTGACAAATCCCTTACAAAGAAAAGCAAATGCACTTAAGCATAGGAGTGATTAGATTTACATGCTAACATCAACATTCTCACACTGACGATGCTGACATATCGAGCTGGTGTGACGTTTACCATGTTCACCATCTTAGCATGCTAATATTTGGTAATTAGCTCTCAACACAAAGTACAGTTGTGGCTGTACTTTAGCTGTGCAGGTGTTCGGTCATAAACCGAAGTATGAATGAATTTCATGGCAATCTATCCGTTGGTTGCTGGTGGACCGACCAACTGACAGACATACAGCTGCAAGTGTGGCTAAAAAGGTAGAATACGATTTTTCAAAATTCATACCTGACAGAAAATGATGTGTAAATATCCATGTTTTAGCAATGTCTCACCTGATTGTAATGACAAATTTGTTTCTCCTGTCTTTCACCTTCCACAGTCGGTGAAAAACTGCATGTAGTCAAAATCGGTTTACTATTTTTCAGTTATTTTTTATGCGTATGCTTTCTTGTCCTATATCCCCATCCTCTACTCTTAAATTCTTCGTTCTGTCTGTCTTTTGCTGTAACTTCAATGCTTTCTCTTTTCTTTTCCACAGGAATGTATGCCTCTTTCTAACACAGTTTTACTATTGCCTGTTAATGATGTTGGTTATCCAGATGTGAAAGCTTATTCCACTGCCTCACTCTCACTCACAAATGCCAAAAAATGAACATCTGTTGGCAACCACAGGACTTCAGAGTCATTAAATTGGGACAGAGAAGGACGAACAAACAGTACACTGACAATCACTTTACATACAGTAAAAACAAACAGACATATGTTTAGTTTTTGCAAAGAAACAGGAAAAACTTTAACTTCAAATCAGTTCTGATCACTTTATCAACATTAATGTCTTAAAAAGCAAAAGTGGTTCACAGATTTTGCATTCACATAATAAGAAAATAGGAAAAACCACAATAAAATAGCAAAAGTTTGGACCAAAGTAAAAAAGGGAAGACATTAGATGATGTTAATTACTTTATATAACTTTGTCTGAAGCAGCTAATGTGAAATAAATGATTGTGCTTTATGTTCAATCTTCCAGACAGGAAGTGTTGTATCATGTTATGTTGTTATGTTGGGGCTGGAAAAAAATTGGTGCACTTCCCTAAAACTTGTGCTTTGGTCTGTGCTCTTGAGTGAGTCTTCTCTTTGAAGGTGATGGTGGGGGACGACCCACAGACATCAAAGTATCACCCACTGGGTGTGTCCTGCTTTCATGTGTTATCTATAGCGCGGATATTTCGAGGATTTCAGGCTGTATGGACGTCTAAATTACTGAGTTTATTCTAGACCTGGAATGTACACTCCTACTGTAGTGCCTCTGAGTTGAGTTGAGCAACTACCACTGGACGATTCAATCTGCTTTGAAGGTCAATATTTAGATTTGAGAATGAGCTATATATTTGCAGTTGTTTATCATATATGCCAAAATCTGGTCAAATTCGTACGATTCTTTGTCTGTAAAGAGAAACTACAGTATCAGACATAAATGCATACATAGTGTGGCCAAACTTTTTTGACAGGGGTGGCCCAAGTGGGGCACTGCAGGGGTGGTATGAAGTATATGTTAACATAACAGTATCACAATGAGGTAGCACCATACAAATGTAATATAAACATCCACACTTGATTCTTTAACTCCTCAAAATCGTACCTTATAGTTTGGCAGATCCTCTGAATGCTCGAGAGATCATAAATATTCAAAATTCTGCATAGTTTTTGCCCAAAATTGGGTACCCATAGGACCCATTTTCATTCAGATATGTTGGGATGCCCAATCAGATTTCAAGGGTGGCCCCTGTATATACGAGAGCTGTCAAAAGTATAACATGGTGTCAACTGGTTTCCTTTAAAGCTGCTATAATCAATATTTTGCAATAAAAATAACTAAGTTTAATATAAAAAAGGTCTTGTAGTGATGAACCCACAGAGACTTATCACCCGATTCTATAGCTCTCAGCTCCACAGAGGGTGACAATGTTAGTTTTCTGGTCTGAAATTTTACTGTTTTGGTTAACTGCTCGCTAGTGTCCTTTTTGGCTGCAGCAGGCAGCTGTTTTCAGCAGAAAAGCTGTAAAAACCCACAGTATGCTATCTGCACAGCACCAAACAGCAGACAGACACGGTTAGCAACTAGTTGGTGAATATAGCAGAATATTTAGCTGTTAAAGAGAGCTGCTAGTTTGCTCAGGAGTTTAAAGTGAATATTGGACATTAATCCGATTGCCAAAAACAAGACTCCACTGATTATCTGGTTATCATGGCACCTGTCGGTGGGTGGGATATATTAGGCAGCAATTGAACATGTTGTGCTCAAAGTTGATGTGTTAGAAGCAGGAAAAATGGGCTTCGTCTGGATTTGAGTGACTTTGACAAGGGCCAGATTGTGTGACGATTGGGTCAGAGCATCTCCAAAAATGCAACTCTTGTGGGGTGTTCCCGGTCTGCAGTGGATAGTACCTATCAAAAGTGGTCCAAGGATTCTCCCTCTGTCCCTCCTAGGTAGAATCGAAACAGTCAGGATGAATATACTTCCTCGATTATCATACCTCTTTCAATCGCTGCCTATTTGGATACCAGCTTCCAACTTCAAAATGTTGGATAAAATGATTTCTGCTTTTATTTGGCAAAAGCAAAAGCCTAGAATTAGACAGAAGTTGCTATTAAGCCCAAAGGAAAAAGGTTTTAGTTTGCCTAGCCTGAAATTATACTATTGGGCGGCGCAACTCTGTAGTATGCTTCAATGGCTTGTACAAGACGAGGAAACAAACTTGAAAATGAATGGATTATTTGTACCCATAGGGTTTGGTCTCTGGTGAGGAAAAAAATAGGTGCTCCTCTAACAATATCACGTGCAGTAAAAATAGCTAAGATTGTTGATTTTTTGCCAAACAAGTTGGATGCTGGGTTCCAGATCTGGGCAAAGAAAGGATTAATAACCATAAACCAGATGTTTGATGGAGAAACACTTAAATCATTTAAGCAATTACAAGATAAATATGGATTGTGTTCTAAGAATCTCTATAGGTACTTACAATTGAGGGATTACCTTTTGTCGCACATCGAATACAATGCTTTGAAACAACAACCATCACCTTTAGAAAACATTCTGGTAAAATGTATAGAGGAGAATAGTAAGAAGAAGATGGTATCCAATATATATAAACATTTACGAACACATTTCTTAGAAAATTCTTTAGATATAAAGGAAAAGTGGGAGTTAGAAATGAATGTTGTTATTGAAGATGAGGAGTGGGAGGAGGTGTGTGAGCAGGGTCATAAAGTTACTCATAGTCCAGTATGGAAGGAATTTAATTGGAAATTAAAAATGAGATACTTCAAGACCCCTTCTGTTACATCAAAATATGACCAAAATAATACAAATTTATGCTGGAGGAAATGTAATGCTGGTTCTGATAGAAAGGGGTCAGAACACACAGTGCATTACAGTTTGTTGGTATGGGGCTACAGAACATTATGACCACCAGGGTGCCCAGGGGGTCGTAATGTTACAAGCTGTAAACACAACACTGACATACACCTCTGTTATTGTTATTGCTGAGGTATGAAGTGTACAATTTTAAATATTTGCATGGTATACTTTTAGACTAAAGCCACCATAAAACTACTTTAGCCTATCATTTGATCCAAAGGGGAAGAAGTTCATCATTTCTGTGTCCAGTCAGCTAGTATCATATGATTCATGATTGATGGAACAATGTGACAAAATAAAAATAGGAGTGTGGAGGATGCTGCCTGAAATCTGGGGGTGGTAATTAGGGACATTTCTAACAATGCAAGCGACCTGGCTGAACCTGAAATTAGCAACAATGCTGCTTAATCTCTGTGACAAACACACCTACTTCCACGCATCCACGCCTTAGAGGTGGACAATGTTTGCAGGTGAAGTGTCAGGGGAGATGTGAATCTAAATATGCAATACACAATGTGTGTTTTACTGTTTCTTTGGTGATTATAAATAAACTGAGAGTATTATTCACCACTGGCTGATGCAAGCCTGTCCGACTGGTGTGTGTGTATGTGTATAGGAATGTACATTTGCTTAAATGTGCTCCTGCTTGTGTGTGTGTAGATGTATTTGAATTGATAATGTTAGCAAAACACACACAGCACATAAACACCATGACTCAACAGCCACAGCTGTCAATCAGGTCACACAAGGACCAGATAAAAGTTAATCAGAGTGTCAGCTTTCAGATAATGCTCATCCATATGTGTGTGTGTGTGTGTGTGTGTTTGTGTGTGTGTGTGTGTGCGTGTGTGTGAGAGAGAGTTTGTATTTCTGTCGTTGTGACAGCTAGTGTCAGGGTTTTGGCTGGTTCTCACTTCAGGCTGTTTGATGGTTTCATACACACATTATCTCACTTAACTTTGAGCCATACATGTGCTGCCATTTTGATATATTTGTCTCTAAGATTTCTGCTATAATCCCAACACAAAAACTGTTGGCAGTCATTATGGTTTACATGCAATATTAATAATAATAATTCACTTTATTTATGTAGCAATTTTCACAACCAAGCTTCACAGACATAAAAACTATACAGGAAATTTACAATGAAATTACAAATTAAGGTGCAGTCAAGAATTAAAAACAGAGACATAATAAAATAAAAGATATAAAATAAAATATAATGAATACAAATCTGTAAATAAATAGATTAATAAGACAATAAAACTAAATAAAAGTCTAATTAAAAGGCAATTTAATTTTTATTCCCTGCATGATCTAGGTTAAAAACACTTTTCCTCTTCTCATGTATTATTATTAGTTTTGGAAAAGGATCAAATGAATCTTTTGTCTGCTTCCTCTTTCTTCTCTGACTCTATCATGTGTGTCTGAGTATGTGTCGTGTGTGTGTGTGTGTGTGTCTGGGGTTCTGTGTTTGGACGGCCCAATCACTGAGCAAACACTGTCTGTTTGTGTTTGATATGCAACTGCTTCCTCTTTTATGCTTCACTCTGTACAAACTGTGAGTGTGTGTGTGT
>NW_023340095.1:21274387-21302617 GCF_004916995.1 Morone saxatilis | reverse complement strand
GTGTGTGTGTGTGTGTGTACGTCCCAGCAAAAAGAAGAAGGTGAGTAAGAGCAATGTCAGGATGTCAGGGAGGTATTTAGTGAAGCTGGAACAATTGGTCTGTCACCACATCACACTCAATATTAAAACCAGGATTAAGATGAACCAGTTCTACCTCAGGAGCCTCTTGTTATGTAGCCATGTAGTTATTTAGGGTTAGGGTTAGGGTTAGTACTAATACTCTAATGAAAGTAGAGTAAATAAATATATAATGATGCAAATATGTAGCTATACAGTAAACAAAGCCCCAAGCAATGATCAAAACAGAGAGAAAACATATACTTATGGGATCCATGTACTTTTTATCTTTTCAAATGGACAAACAAATCATATGATTTATGATTTCTGTGCGATGGTGATCATACTGGATAATACAAAGAATCAATGGGAACAAATAGGACATCAGCAGTTTTTCTGGTTTTTGATGCCCGTTGATTGCAGGCCTAAAAATGCTAAATTTGTCCTTAGGATGGTGCTATGGTGCATTCAAATCTAAAGGGTTAAACAGAACCATCTTTGGAAACTGGCACTTTTAAATATTGGACAAAATATCTGTCCCACCATCTGTGAAATTACCGTCCAGGATGGGCCAACTGAGTCCCAATCAGATCAACAAACCACATATAACGTAGTCAAACTCAAACAAAAAAAAATTTCCATCGAGAAAAGTCCTCAGTGGCTTTATTTGAAATACTCAGGTTAGATATAACTGATGCTAGTAGCATCTACACTGACCTCTATGGGAGTCGGCATTGTTGTTTAACGAACAATGTCTTTTCATTGTCTCACAACTACGTACCTGCCAGTACTTCCTCGAATGGGTGCTGATTGGTTTGGTACCACTGTACTCCTTGCAGGATAGCTTCTCTCGTGTTCTTTTATAATCTCACGAGTCCAGCTGCCTTGCCAGGTTATACCATCAATGGGTTCAGCAAATGGCATGGCAATCTCTCTCTTGAAATGTTGTCCTTTTATCCTGAGGATGGCACTGTCTGAAGCGGATAAATGTGCTCAGTAACTTTAACGACAGTCTGCTCTTTAGATGCTGGTATTTCTTGTGTAGAAGTGAAAAGAGATGTTATTGATGTTTGTCAGAGAAAATAGCATTCCTCCTCCTCTGTTGGCCCTGACCAATCCAGGCATTACCTTTCAAGGCAGCTTGACATGAACCAAAATTGGATCATACAATGGTGAAAGACAAAGGGCAGCACAGTTACCACAGTCCTTCTCCTTAGCTGGGAACCATGAACATCCACACGGAATTTCAAGGTAATCTGGCCTGAGGTTGTTAAGACATCTTGCTCTGCATCAAAGTGTGGACAGACAGACGGATGGTCCTCTGTTCCTTCTGTCATTGATCTTTCATATGCCTTCAGAGAATTCAACCAGCTCTTATGGCCATACCATTCACAAGAATTCATCAGTTTAAGGTTTATCACAGCAACCCTGTGAGCCACCACTTCGTCTCCTTTCATAAAGTTAATTCAAGTTCTGCATATTCTACAAGATAGTTTGAATGCAACAATACAATAGAAAAGATCCTTCAGTGTTCACTCAGGTGTAAACATTCTCACTGAATTTCACTTGTTGTAGATAATGGCAGAGCGTTCTAGTGACAATACTGTCAGGAGAGGATGTTTACCAGAGCTCAGTTTACATAATGTACTTTATGTAACATCAAGTGGTGTCAAAACATGTCTGATGTTATACATGAATTTGTTAATGTTGTTGTTGGAGGACATTTTGTCCCCCAAGAACGTTTAAATTGTCATTCTCGGAATCTAATCGGGAGCAGAATTTGCTATCTGGGGTGTCTGCCTTTCTGTTTTGTCCGTCTTCTCTCTCTCCTCCCAGTAAGAACCCTGTATGAACTCAATGCCCCTGCAATTCGTCTCACCTGCTATTTCACTAACAAACACTGCCCCCCTGTGCCCTGCAGTCGCTACTGCGTCCCACGGCCGAACAGGGATAGAGGAAGAAATGTTAAAAAAAGAAACATCCCAAATTCACTTTGCCCAGCAACAGTCTCACTGTGCAGACTATATAAAACGCCTTCAGTGGCAGAGCCTGAGAGGAGAAAAGACAAGAAGATGCTTATTGTCTGGACTACAGTGGCTGATTCAGACGCCAGCCAAGACTGCAGCCTCGTCTCCAAGTATAAAAGGGAGCATCTCATCACCTGCTCAGTGTTTTTTCCTCCCTGCTCACTGATGTGTTTTTGAAGCATAGTGGTAATGGGGTTGGTGCAGACAGTTCAGGTCAAGCCTGAAGAGCTCAGCTCAGGTCAGATATCTCAAGGCCTCCCTAGTTTCAAACTAAGTTCGGGAATCTATTCATGTAGTCCATATGTGTCTCTCTCTGAGGAATCAGATGTCACATTGATGTGTCTGATCGGAATATGTTAAGCTTCCATTAACATAAGATATATATATAATATCCGCTGAATATATGGAGAACGTACAGTCTCTCCCAAGTGACCCAACGCTGTGCTGATACTTATTGTCCTAATGTTCTCGACCATCTGGCCTTCATCACAGTGGTATATGAGTATATTTCTAATTTCTTTATGCACCATCCAATCATCATCAGCCATCCAGTCATGTGACTTCACCAGGATTTACAAAATAAGATATTTTAGTCTTATTGGAAAAAATGTGGGTGGTGTTTATTTCATGGACCAGTGTGGTAAGCTTTCTGTCCTACACTTCACCCAGTGAAAGGCAGGAAATAACAGAAATAACTTCCTTTGGATCAAAGTCCTATTTTTAATACAGTGAGCTCCATGTACAGTAATGACTATAAGACTTACAGATCTGTGCCCTTGAGCAAGTCGCACTTTCATCTGACTGTATCACCTTCCAAATTGTGGAGGATGATCAGAATGAACAAAATACTGATGAGCAGCATGTTAAACTATCATTAACTTGGTTTCATGAAAAATCTCTAGAAGTGCTTCATAGTAGGGTCCACTTAATATATAGTTGTGAGTATGACAGTCAGATCTCTCAGTAAATGAACAAAAATGAAACAGCTATGATACAAAACAACAGGTAGAGACAGGACTGAATGTTTTTCTTTATTTGCAATAAAAAATAGGTATAAGATCTCCCTTTACAAATATACCAGGGAAATGCAGCATGTTGTGAACCCCGCCCCTGTACAGGGAGCAAGTAACTGCAGTGGAGTCAAACATTTGGAAGGACAGAATTATACAGAGAAAGTGCAATTACATGCACTATAAGAATGCAGTTACAACCATGGCTGTCCTATGAAAAAACAGCTCGACCAGCTTAAAGCTAAGCATAATTTGTCTGAGACTGCTCTTCACTCTTTGGACTTACTCTGGGCTTGGAAATACTTGACATTTGATATCTTGCAGAGCTCAGTTTAAGCCATCGACACCTTCACCATTCATTCTTCCTTTCTTTTAACACACGCTGTTGAGTTTTATTGTAAATGAAAAGCAGGTAGGTTTGCATTCAGTGTTTCTCAGCAGAACAAATTGAAAACTAACTACAAACAGTGCAAAAGCCTATGTTTTGAATATTTTGAAACCTCCATTGTTTACACACATTTTCACATCAGCTAGTCATCTTCTTCCCTGCAATTTGCTGGCACATTGCTACGTCTCTTTTGTTAAAACAACCCGTATTGGGTCACCTGCACGCTCTTGCACGGGATACAAACAAGACAGGGACCCACTCGTGAAACCATTGCTCTACAGCGCTACTAGTGGTCATTAAATTCCACATGGGACCTTGAATTCAACTGTCAGGAAGATTTGGGTTATTATTGTGCAACATCATCTTCTTTTAAGCACCATGTGGATTTTTATCTTTACAAGTAGAGCTATGGAGCTTTTTGGTGACAATAAGCGCCAAGAGACACGGCATTGTGCCAGTAAAGACAGGGAGGAAAGACGAAACAGTTCAAAAATATACAAAAATCTGTTTGCTAATAAAACTATTCAAAAAGTCAGGCCTCAAGGACACACACAATGTGTTTTATTGAGAAACGCTGACTATAAATATAGATTGTTTGTTTAGAAAATTAAACAATAGGGACAACTTAAAGCACTGCATTTGCATTAGAGTGCATGTAAATGTACTGAGAAACAGAGAGAGAGAGAGGGTAAAATGTTCCTTAAATAAATCATACAAAGGCCTCCAAGTTACATTGATATACATAAAAATCACCCAACTTAAAATTTCACCATACACATACACTTAAGGGCATAGCAGAGAGAGTGAAACAAGAACAAAAAAACCTAAAAGAAAACACACAATCAACCCCAATTACTACGTCTGTATCAAGTCCCAGAGATATGCTACAATAGGACATACAGTTCCAGATCAGCTGTGTCTGGGAGGATGCATTTGTATCTGCATTTTTCCAAAATGCAACTAGAACTTGTGCGATTGCCCGACTTAGATTTGAACTGAAATCTTCTTTCATGACGAGTGGAGCATGTTTTTGTAGAGTAGAACTTGTTCTCACACATTGTAGTCTGTGATTTTATTAGTGTTAGCATAATCACAATCCTATCTCAATGCAGTGACTCTCATGGCGCCCATTACTTTCTATCTGACAGTCTGAGGTACGGGCCCACCGCCGGGTGAGGCAACAGATAGAAAGCTCCAGGTTTCTGCACATGAATTTTGGCTCAGTCAGTAAGATTCAGGGTGAAGCAGCTGCTGAGTGCGCAACTCGCGGAGCGGATTCTGTAAATGCAGAAGGGAGAAACACATCCACATACTACAGCCAGACCAGTACATTCACTTTGGTGTGTCGTTTCTGTGTTTGCTTCATATTTCAGTGAGTGAGTTTTTATTTTGACTGTACTTGTACAACTCACAGTTGTGGATGCGAGGGGCCAACTTTCGTTTTAGCTTATGTGAAAATACTGCTTAGTATATGTAGGAAAAGATTCATTCCTCTTGCTCACACTGCTCTTGCGATAACAAGTTTTTTTTTTTGTTCCTTCATAACAGAGTGTCAGGCTAATTACCCAGAGGTGGCCTAAACGGAAGTGAAACAGCTGGCCTGACTGCTTTTACCTCTGCCTCAAGAGAGAACAGCAGGTGAGAGGTCACTCGTTCAGAGATGTGTTGTAGCTTCATTTATCCAAGATGCAGGTGGAGGTGGGTGGCTGGCACACGGACAGACAGACGAGAAACCAGGATTACCGTCACGCCAGCATCCCGGCCCACCTGACGCTCTCAGCAGACCTGACGCATGTGCTCAGACAGGCTGCATGACACAGGAAGGAGCTCATGAGCTTCTGAGAGAATGAACTGATGTAAGAGTGGGCAAGTAAAAGGATGATTGAACACATGTATACATGAGTCGATGAAAAGGTCAATGAGTGACCAAATGAATGACCAAACAAATGAATGAATGAATGGCTGAACTGCATAGAAGTCCGAGCGGTTCTGGTGTGTCCGCCCCGAGCGGCTGGGCAATCACCGCGGCCTCTTGCGTGTAACGAAGATGAGGACCCTGCGGATGGCAATGAGGCGGTCCTTGAGGGAGGTCATGGCCAGGATGGTGAGCTGGGCTCGATTCTCCAATGGAAGGACAGCGAGCAGCCACCAGCACCAGGCCGGACCACTGGGACTGGCCTGCAGGAGAGAACGGATATACACAGTAGAGTTAGAACAGCTGTCACTGCTCACAGGGGTTTAGAAAGGTCGTGTGTACTGTAATAGAGACTTCAATCAATTCAATTTGTTGTCCTACAGGGGGGAATTCATGTCCAAGCATTTAATGGAATTCCTGTGTGACAACTAAACTGGTGGCAGCTGCGGAATGAATCTGTCTGTTTGTGTCTTCCCACTGACTCTGTATGTCAATACCTTCACTGCATTTGCTACCTAGAGTTGGTTCTCTAAGTGTGAGCAGAAAACAGAAATCATGGAGCAGCTGAGAAAGGGCTTGAGTGGAGAGTGGAAACGGTTATCGTTCTACTTCCCCTTACTGCTCTAGGAAAAAAATATATGCCGGTTAGGCCAAGGAATTCAGCTTTAATGCGAGGACCATGGCTGGACACAGAATGTTCCTCGTAGGTTTTTAAGCATATGGTGTTTATATTCATATTTCTTGTCTTGTCTTATTTTCTAAAAATCCTGCCTCTCATAAAAGACAGGAAACATCAGTTATGTGGTTGCACACATTTATCCTTAATTAAACTAAACTGGAAGCATCTTGTTTCATCATGTATTTCTATTTTTGTGGTAAAAGCAGTGAAACTACGCTACGCAGACATTTGCCTACCTGTGGGTCGGGGTCTTTGCGGGGAAGGTGTCCGAAGTGACTGAGGATCTGGCTCTTCATGTTGTCTTTCAGGGAGGTGAACCAGCTGTTGGCCTGCTCGTACACAGAGTCGTGCAGCTTCAGAAGCTCCACCAGCTCCTCCGCCTCCACCTGATTGGACATAGATTTTTGTTTTTCATTAAAAACCACTGAGCAGAGGAAAGATGGCAGAGGCTGAGTCATTTCCTATTTCAAAACCCTTTCTACCTGACTGAAAAGAGAGTAATTTAAGCACATATTCATTACATTAGCAAACCTATGAGTTTATTGGTGCAGAAAGAGGTTTTTTCCCTGTGGAAAGACTGAATTTGCCAGTGGCACAGAGAAGGGAACTCATGACTCATGATTTTTTCCCTTTGCTGTTGATCTGTCACAGGGCTAAGGGCAAAAACCTGAGCTCGACTTTGTGTGATATTTGCTTGACAGCAGCGTGATGTAAAGTGTTTGGAATGAGGAGCTCTAACAGACAGCACACCCACCTTCTTGTCTTCCAGGTACTCTATCTTGGCGGTGTTGTAGCCGTCTCTTTGGCCATGGGTGAGGACCTTAAACCGCGACACACCAATGGTGTCGACCACTGAACGACCGTCAGGAAAAAACTTCACATCCCGCACCTGAAAGACAGATTGTTTTGTGAGATAAGGAAATGTGCCAGAGGAAAACAAGCAAACAAAAGACATCCTCTACCAGCTCTAGATGCACACACTCACCTGCAGCATGCAGCCGTAGTCGGCAAATCCTTTGAGCTCATCGGCTATGCACATGCCAAACTGCTTAGTGCCCGTCTCCATGGAGCGGCGGATCATGAGGCGGTAGCGCGGCTCGAACACATGCAGTGGGCAGGGGATGGTGGGGAAGGCCATGGTGCACACAAAGATGGGTACTTCCTGGTTCAGGCTACAAGAGACACAGTAAAGATTTTGTTGAGACTGTGGTAATAACGGGAAACACTTTTAATGCTTAATTCTATCTGGAACTGGCAGAATTCATTGTCAAATGGAAGGAGTCATACTTAATATAGTAAACAACGCACTGCTGAACTGATTTCATTCAAGGTATTTTCAATGACATATTTTCACCATTATAAATGTGAGACAATACAAGACAGTCTAACTGCAGGCTGAAAAACAAGACCTGTAACAGTCTGATTTAAGACATTAGCACTTCCTACTCCACATTAGCTGAGACATTTGTCTGTACAGGTTGTACAGGGATTTAAACAAATGTTATTAATATTCATTTTTGATCCTGTGACTAGTGTTTTGTAATAAATAAATAATGCAAGTGTGTGAAACTGACTTGGACAGCTCCTTCATTTCCTCTTCGTGGATTTTCTTTCTCTCAGCCAGCTCGTCTCCTAGGTAACGCTGCAGCACTTCTTCCATCAGCAGGGTCTTGTTGTAGCCCCTGGTGGCCAGATACTGCAATGACAACAAAGACCATAAGGATGCTATTTAATACATGCTAGGGCTACAAACAACAACTGTTATTATCATTTAATCTGTCTGGTTTCTTCAAGAATCTTTTAATGCTCTGACCTTTAAAATACCCACTGAAACAGTCCAAACCCTGTAGACTTTAGATTTTACAGTAATATAAAACTGAGAACAGCGAAATCTCACATTTGAGAGTCTGGGACCAGAAAGTTGGTATTGAGGGATAAATAACAATCAATACATTAGAAAAACTAAAGTTGATTCATTTTCAGTCAATCTACTAATTAAACAATAAATTGTGTCTGTACTACTACAAACTAAACAACACTCACAACACTGAGGTCAAAATAGGGTTTTGGCCCTTTATTGAAAAGATAATAACATTGTATTTGCATATTTGACTACATCAAATGTGTGTGTACCTCAGACAGATTTTCCTTGCACAGAGGGCAGTTGGAGTTGTGGTCCAGGCAGCGCTCCAGACATTTGAGGCAGAAGGTGTGACCACAGGGAGTGGCCACCGGCTCATAGAACAATCTGGAGGACAAACAGCAAAAAGCCCACAGTCAGACTCCAACATGCTGCACGCGCTAATACTGCCGGGCTGCATGTATCGCACGCAGATACATGTGCTGATAAAACAGTTGCATTCACATACAAATATGCATGCAGTTTGTGTGTGTGTGTGTGTGTGTGTGTGTGTGACGGTGGACTATGTGCAGTCACCTCATGCAGAGTGAACACTCCATGTCTCCACTGTCCAGCAGCTCAGCAGGAACCACCCTCCCTCCACACACTGTAGCCGTCTGAAGGCTGCTCGCCTCATCTGTACAAAACATCACAAC
Source organism: Morone saxatilis (assembly GCF_004916995.1). NCBI lineage: Eukaryota > Metazoa > Chordata > Actinopteri > Moronidae > Morone > Morone saxatilis. The sequence continues at coordinate 21,293,985 of NW_023340095.1, read as the reverse complement.
ATCAGGAGACGGGTTTCTGTATGCTCAGGTTATTTAGTAGCATTAGAAGCAGCGTTGGATTGTCTGAGCCAAACACGGGATCAGGACATCTCCATTACACACATACTTATTACACAGTGAATAATGGAACTACCAGTACTTGTACTACTTGTCCCCCCCCCCTCCCTTTTTTTTGCTTTGCTTTCTAAAAACAATAGTGTTACGTTGCCGCAGTCTTACTTTGTCATAATTGATTTCTTGTTGAAGAAGTAAAAATGATACAAATCTTAGTTAAATAGTTAAATTCAACTAGATTCTTACTTTTATTACCTTCTTGGTTTGCTTGTTCATTTTCTACCTCAAATGCAGATATTTCCCACTAATGTGTACACTGATTTTGGTCCAATTGCAGTGTACAATACAATGACTTCTTTTACTAAGGGGGGTAGAGCAATGAATGAGTTGATAAATAAAACAACCTATCAGTCAATTTAAGAATTTGATCACTGATTCATTATTATCAGAAAACCAACAGGTGGTCCCAGACTTAAAGTGAAATCGACATCCAATCAGTGACACCGAGAGTGAATTATTTAGAACTTATACCAACTGTGTCAATAGTGGATAACTTATTTTGCAATGAATCACAGATTCTCCTACCAGGTCTGAGCAGTTTGGAGGGAGGGTTGAAGATTGCTGAGGGTCCATCTCCGCTGTGTTTCCTCTTGATGCCACCAGGGGGTGCGGGCAGAGCAGCCAGAACGCCAGCAAGGCTCTTAGTGTTGTCCTCCGCTGCAGCGGGGTCTGATTTACTGGGACACGGAGCAGACAGTCTGGAGGACGAGTCATCTACTGGAGCGCTTTTAGTCACACTGAACTCTGAGTCCTGGACACACACACACACACACAGACAGGCAGACAGAGATTAGTTAGCAGGACGATTATGGAGGGATGATCAGTTTGACAGCCACGCTTTGCACCTTCATTCAAGATGTCCAAACATACTGCCAACTGTGCTGGAAATATGGACTGTGAGGAACAACGTATTTATGTCTTTGTGTTTGTCTGTGCGCACTAACCTGTGAGGAGGAGCCAGGCCTCTGTGTGAGTGGCCTCAGGGACCTGAGCAAGGCTGGGGGTTTGATGAGGCGGGTGGTCAACCCCCCCTGCAGTGGGTGCAGCGGCGTTGGAAGGTCCTGGTTCTCAAACACAGAGGAGAACAGCTCGCTAAGGACCTGCAGGATAAAACAAAACAAAGAACTTGATTAATGTTCACAATACACATAGGTCATTTGTTTTTCCCCCCAGTGCTTAAAATCAAGAGCGACATCTTCTTCTCCTTGTACGGACATTGATGAAGTGACACTCACACCTCATTGTGTGGATCTGTTGTATGAAGGTTTTAGCATTTTGCAACAAAACTTAAGAAAACTTTGGTCGGGCGATATAACAATATATACTTTATGACAAAGCAATTATACAGGTATCTGTGCCTTTAATAACTGTGGTTGCATTAGGTCATTGTAGGAAATACTGGGGTTTTGGTAGAGGCTTTTTTCAATAACCATATTTATTAAAAGGGTTTTATAGGCAAGTTAGACATTTCATTAAAAAGAGAGGTCAGAAGCATTTTGTAATTTAAAAAGCTTCTCTTACCTTCTGAGCCTCCAGTTTTACTTTGGTCCAGTCAGGCTTTAGCGCCAAACACATGAAGTATTCCTGCAAGGCCTCGTCATTCCGGCCTGCTTTACTCAGCGCCGTGGCTTTCAGACAGTGAGCCTGAAAGACAGAAAAATTGTTTGATTAATACATAAACAAAACATAAACATCTCATGTTGCCACCTGTTGTTTTCTTATAAACCTAATGTCCATCATTTATCAAGATATTTTGAAATGTGCAGTAAGTCGGAAGACATCATTTGTTTTCCACTTATAGGCATGACTGCTCTGAACACCTGAACAAAAAACATTCACATATAACTAGTTTTCCTCCAAGTGACATAAATTCTAAACGTTTAAACACACAATCATTTGTGAAGAGCTGCTGCCATCGTTGGATTATCGTTTCAGTCCGAACTATTAGATATGATTTGCGCGGAGCTCTACGTGCTACATGATATGTCTATGTACTCCACCTACAAGTTGTAGGTTCTTTGAATTTTCATTGTGAAACATTTTGACTTGGAATGCAACAAGCAAGTCCTCAAAATTATAGTTAAAGTGGATCAAAACATAAGAAACTTGTAACCTCACTCATTGACTGGGGGTCATTTTCAAATAGAAGATATTTTAGTTTAGAATAAAATCACATTCTGTCTCTCTTCACTAGTATCCAACTTGTTTGCTTTTTCTTCTTCTATAATATGTCTTATATCTATTGAATGAAAAAGCCTAATGCAAAAATATGACAAAAATGAAATTGTTATTTGTTCTTTATTAAGATCCATGCTGATCTGCACCATAATGAACAGTTTTTTCCATTTTCCTGTTAATGTTTCTGTTAGTGGAAGTATATTCTGTGTACTGTAACCCACAGTGGATAGTATTGTCAGGGAATAGAACAACTCTCTGGTGCCTATGAACATAAAAAAGGCCTCTTAATTAGATAGATTATATAACACCTGACATTCTATAGTAGATATAGGTTTCTTTGTTTTAACACAGACGTATAATAACCTGGCCCTGCAGGTCCATTTCAAACATGTGTCTCACCTTTGTCCAGAGCGGTTTCATCCTACAGAGGCTGTTGGCGTCCTGCACTGCCTGACTGAAGTTCCTCATCTCCATGTGCAACTCAGCCCGCTGACACAGCAGTCTGCCTGAAGAGGGCACTGTACACCGCAGGGAAAAACAGACACACACACACACACACAGAGCATGAGGTCAGTGGACAGGCCTCCAGGGGATGGACAGCTTTTTCTAGGTCTGGTAGAAGTAGGGCAACAATGTAACATGTGACCTATTTGATGTGTGAGAATGCTATGTAACTTATGTGGTGATAATACGTGGTGTCAGAGGACAATTACCAGTCAATTTATTGCCACATCATTAAATAGTTTTTCCACAAATGACATTTATTGTATAACAAGTATTTTATGTACCCAATTTGGACTTTTGACACTTTTTCCCCCCCGACTGCGATCGTTCTTTACTTTCTTAACAACCAAGACGTTCCAGTCTGATGACAGCATTATTTCGACCAGGGTCTTTGGCCGTTTGTGAGTGGAACTTTGGATTCTGAAACCTTTTGGCAAGATATCTGAGGAACCGTTTTCCGAAGGCCGGCTCTCTCATCTTCCCAAAAACTGAACAGAAGGCGAAGAGGCCGACTAAGCTGAGTCAGCTGAGACACCAACAGCAGCATCAACAGACAATATTTACACGGCTCCAACATATTGTGCTATAATCTGACTCCTAACAGCCTTTATGTGACACTGCAAGAACACAAACGGGAAACATTGTGACTGGAGAATAGGAGCTTCCATCCATATAGTCCAGCAAAGTCTTCATCTGATTTTCCCTGTTGATTTTTTATGTTTTATGAGCAACATCAGACGCAGAAAAAGACCATGTTTGAAAACTTTCTAGTGAATCTGTACTAACATTTGTTTTTGTGTGGGGATATGTTATTCACCAAGGCTTAAACAACATATGGGTGTGCCTAGAGCTATATCTTTTCTTATAATACAGTAATCTAATACATAATGTATTCCTAAAAACTGCTGGATTACTTTGATCAAGGTGGCACTGTAACTATAGAACCTCTTTTTAGTGCATTTTTTAACAACAATGGATGTCTATGAGCTCAGAGATGGCGCAAAACAGTCAGTGGTTAAGAGTGGGAAATGTATTCCCTGGGTTTTAGCTTTTCATGGGCCACAAGGTAAAATTACACCAGCACTGTTTGTGTGCACTCAAAAAGCTGAGCAAATCCTAACAGGCGGGCATTGTTCAGCTCTGTCCCTGGAGTGATGGGAAGTCTGATGATGTAGGGTAGGGACAGCCGTCTCACTGAAGCGACAACAAGCTTGGTAGGAAATGTAGCCACCAGCAGGTTCATGGTTCAAACCTTTTTGTGCCAAAGTTAAAGCTTCACGAGGCTTCAGAAAAGCTGACAGAAGTCACTTCAGTTTGGACTGAACCCAATCACACAATTTCTGCAGCGATGGAAGATACTTTGATTGATGGCAGCCATGCTTTTCCACCAATGTTCTCATTGAAATGAAGTCCAAATTAAAAAAATAAAGTAAAATCCATCATGGTGGACTTTTATGGTCCAAGAGGATTCATTGTGATGCACTTTGAGTTGGACTGGTGCATCCCATTTCAAGTCAGTTGGAGGGTTTGAACCCTAATTATCATTTACAGGAAGGATTTGTGATCATTGCATTGTGTCAACTATGACAGAAAGGGGAACGCAGTTCCTCAAGCAGGTGCTTTACTACAGACGGTGGATGACCTACACCCTCATAGCCTCTCACCAAAGTTAGACACGAAAATATTAGGCATGAAGAGAGAAAGAAAATGTGAGCGATCAGGAAAGAGCAGGCACAAAAGAGGTAGCCTGCTTATCTTATTGCTTTTCACTGTGCTGTGCTCAGTTTTCTCCTTCCTGAGCACAGCATTTTTTGTAGTTCTTCATTCACTGAATTACTGTTATCCTGTAATGTTGTTACCTCCTTAAATAAACTTAAACTATTAACAAAAACTTAAGCTGTGGCTTTGCCTTGTGTTACTTTGCAAAAACAGACTGCGATCTCTCCTTCAGTAACCAATAATGCACCTGTCCGTTCTGCGCTCTTACACAAACACTGTGTCAATGCAGCGCACACTACATGTAGCACAGGCCGCCGCCAAGAGGAAAAACATTTGCCTACAAGGCGCAGGTTGGATAACAGCTGTACGTGTGCTGAGCCCATTACACTCATCCTGCATCACGGACACCAGAAGGCCTCCTGCTGCATTTGTTGGGAAAACACTGACTGGCAGTGACAGAGCTGTGAAGGCACTCTGTCCTCCTGTCACCCAGAGTCCTTCACAAGACAGAAGGCACAAATCAATATTGGTCTAGGGAGAGAAATATCTGGAAAAGTGCCATTTGAACACTCACAATGACAGAAAGAGACTGCGCTGCATTTCTTTTGATTGACACGTTCATCTCCAGTTGATCAATTTCCTCAACCAAGAGGAGTGTGAACACCTCAGACAGCCAGCGGTGTCAACGCCGTGTTGTTGTGCATTAATCTATTCAAAGACCACAGGGAATTCATTTCTGTCACTATGTAGGCCAGAGGTGGCAAGAGCTGGTCCAACTTTGTGAGAGGATTCAATCTGTGCAACATGAGACCTGCCCTTGCCCACAATTAATGAAACACACTGACTCCATGTAATGTGCCAACAGAACAGGACACTCTGTATTCTGGCTCAGCGGGTTCAGAAAAAAGTGTCCTAACGTTTCTCTTTAATATTCCTCTCCTTTAAGAGTTACGTTGACGTTGGATAGCAACACTTTAGAGTTAGAGTTTAGAACTCCTTACATTTCCCTGAATGTTATCCAACACATCATAAAGTGCCAGCTTATGAAACACCACCAGTAAGAGGAGGGGCTAATGCTTCAGTCCACCCTCAGTCAGTCACTACTAAGGAATGTATTCTTGCAATATTGTGCAAATAAATCTAACATGTGTGGGCTTGAGAGCTCCACATACATCCCTTCCCTATAGCTGCTCAGTGAAAACACTAGTTTGCAGCAGTAGGTAACACGTTATACATGTTCCACTGGCAAGCAGAGTATCAGTATGTGTGCTGCTTAGGTAATGAGGTCTAGATCGGTAGGAATGGCGCCACTACCGGTGACACCGGGTAGCTAGACTGATAAAAGTAGGTCACCTGTTCAAAACACTAGTTTTGATACAAACATTGTCACGTTTAACGCAGAAAGGGTTACATTAAATACTTTTGTTGCATGTGTGAAGGCTGTGCTTTCTTACCTAGATCCACTGCAGCGCTGTACTTCTCCAAGGCATCACTGAGGCTCTGAGTTTTCCACAGAACCTCTCCTTCGATCCACAATCTCCTCGCTTTACTCTCAGTTGCGAACAGTTTATCCAGCAGGCCGCTGAGAACAACGTTTAATCTCCGGCCGTGCGGCAGTCCGTCTTTTTTGTTCAACTTCTGTTTGCATTGTATACAGTCTTTGACAGAGTCGTCCTCTAAGCAGCGTTTGCAGAAAGTGTGCCCGCACTCCACGGTCGTGGGCTCATGGAGCAGACACTTGCAGAGGCGACAGGAGAACAAGTCCAGTGCTTCGTCCTCTCCACACTCCCCATCACTTTCAATCCCATCTTCCCCGCCACTGCTTTTACCGTGCCCGTTTAAAGTCCCGGGGATGCCCAGCTCTTTATCACGGAGAGTCCGGGCGATGGTTTCCACCAGGAGGGGAAGCTCCTCCGGGCGCAGTTTACCCAGACTGGCCGCTATGCAGTACGAGTCCAGCGCCTCAGATATCCGCCCGGCCCGGGCCAAAGAGTCGGCCTTCCTGAGGCACAAGCCCCTGTCCGGCTGCTGGAGGTCTGCGAGCTGGGAGCTGTAGATCTCCGCGGCCAGGTTAAAGTCCCCAGCCCGGCTGGCCTCCTCTGCCACCTCCAGCATTTCGGGGCAGATGCCCGCAGCTCCAGGGTTGGAGAGCGGGTGGACGAACAGCTCGCCCTGGTGAGACCTCACTCCCGTCTCCATCTTCTTCTTCCGAATGAAAAAGCAGACACTTAGACGGCGGAAGGGTTCACTGGTAGTCTGGCAAAAGCAGACCTAACTCCCCACGCTGGTTACAAATCATCTCTGAAAATTAGGATAACTATCATTTAACCTCTTGCTGTCAAACCAAACCTGCGAGTGTGCCCGACTCTCACTGCTGGCCATTGGAAGTAGGTTAGGACTCATTCCAAGTCATACGACCTCAACCCCAATAAAACAGGACGCTGCCGATCCGCGTCGAAGTCGCACAAACGCCAGCAAGAGACGTGGTTTCCCCGCAAACAGCGGCTGTAGCTTCCTGGAGGTAGCAGGTCGGTGTTATTTACAAAGCGTCCCGCTGGTCAGCCCTCTCTCGCCCCCTTTACAGCGAGGAGGCGGTCTGATAACGTCTTTCTGCTACAAATGGAAACTTTCCAGATAACATCACAACACGAAAACAACTCTACAGTATCTTTATGTTTGGTCGAGAGCCGGTGGGTAAAGTCCTCCATGCTTAGCAAGTAAGAAGCTTAATTTCCATTTGGTCTGCCGTTGTCGCACCAACTCGTCCTAAAGACACACTATAAACCCAACACAGGCCAAGTTTAGGTTTTAAAATAGTTTACAGTACGTGGAAGTCGAGGATACATTTGATATGTCTCAGCTCCGGAGCCATAAGTCCGTCTTTGCTCAAGTGAACCGCAGCTGAGGGGCAGTGTTTATGTAAGAGAGCCCGGGAGCTAGCTAACGTTACAGCGGGTTCAGCGAGCTACTGCCCCGTCCACAAACGAACTCTTTCACCCACATGTCCCAAAGCCCGAATATTAACGAACCCGGGTGTCGTACCTAAAAAACGAGAACCCCTCCCGATAAAAATAAAGCAGCTACTCGGATACTCCATCTTGGTCGCTAGCCAGCTAGCTCCAGCAGCTAGAGGTAGCTCTTCTTCGGATTTCATAAACAGTTCAGCGAAGCGAGCGCAGGGCGTCACGTGACGCACGAGGCGGGCTCCTATTGGTCGGTTATGTGGCTCACTTATATAACGCAGTGATATTGTATAACCTCTCAGACAGCAGAATGAATGGCTGTCTGTGAAGATCAAAACAAGCTCATAGTTATTGTTTTAATCGAGGTTTCACACGTGGTATCACAATAAGATGCCTTCAGGTGAAACAGTAGTGACGATCGTGTTTTGTTTGACTTTAATTATCACTCTGTCTTTGGTTAACTCGCAGTTGTGGCGCTGTGGGATTGATTCATTGTTTTATGTAATGCTTTATATAAGCAGTGTTTGACGTCTGGTTTTGCAGTTGTTGAATAAATGTGGAACACAGGGATCAGACTCATCATTTGGAGCCAAAAAAAAACAACAGAAAAAGCAGCCTTTTGAACAGATCTCAAAGTTTGTGATGGCATTCAAATACTGTAGCTGTGACCCATTTCAGGGATGGAGATCTCCACAGGACCCAACCCACAAAGTTGGATGATTTCAGAGAAACTGGAGGCCGGGCTGATTCTGCGCTCATGACCGGACGTAACCGTTGACTTGCTGCATGGGGCCCCTGAAGACAATTTGTACCTATTCTTACTACTATCTATTAACCCTGAGTGTACAATGTGACCATGGAAAAACATGGAAAAACCAAAGACGATTACTTAATCAATGGCATTCTTAATGTCTTATATTAATTGCTTAGGGCCTCCGGACCTATAAATCCACCCTCCAAAATGAGGTGGTTTAGTCCCAAGACCTGTGTCCGACCAGTTAGTAGTAACTAAGATGTCACTATCCTAAATGCAGCATATTGCTTTGTTTTTGAGTGGGTTGTTTTTTTGGACACTACAAGGCAAGGACTATGTAAAGAGGAGCTACTCACAGATCCAAAAAACGAAAGTATTTAAACTTTGGAAAAACGTATTTTCTCTTTGGTTTGTCTTTAAGTTTACACATTTTACTCTTTTTTTTGACTGTGTCCAAATTGCAGTTTGGAGGACTTCTGAGCATGCCTTATTTAATCTCAGTGCAAAATGGTGAATCACGTCTTGTATATGAAATGCCAAAATCTTATGCAAAGTTTTTACTTTATAGAATCAATATAGATTGTTACATTATGGAACTGGGGAACAGTACAAATGGCAGGCGAAGTGTGAACTGGGACCATATCAGAATTGAAACATGAATATGTGTTCAATACAATGTCCCAACTTCACAACTGAGGATAAAGCTCCATTTAACAACTATTATTAAAATGTAGACAAGTTGAGTCTATAAACAACTTTTGAAAAGACTCAAATCAAAAGTTATAATTCCCTTTAAATTCCTCCTCTCACTCTGATCTTAATACATTAGAAACCTCAACTCTGCTGAACACATTTCTTTTACTCTGTGTGCACAACAAGTTAACGACTGAAAGCTCTTCAGCACAACTCAGAAGACAGAAAATTAGCACACCATTTGAATTGCTGTCATGCCTTTACAGACATCAAAATGTGATCACCAATCAATTAAGACCTTCAATGACCTTTGCACAAGACCAGAGGGAGTAGTCATCTCTAAAGGGTTGCTTTACCCAAATCACAAAAAAAAAAACATATTTCCCTGCTTAACAGAAGTGGTATGACGTAATGCATACGATAATGCAAACATCTCTTTCAATAAACAGTGTCCAGCTTACTTTAATAATATACAGACCTCACTCTTTTCATAGAAACTATTTATCTAGCATAATGTCGTTTTAATGGTAACTGTTAACAGGAAGGTCTACGGATTATCCAGAGCAACCACTCTGTCTGGAAACAATGCTGCTGTTGTTCATTTTTTTTAGGTGGGATTTTTCAATGTTGAAACTGAATTCCATTCTTCCTCATTGTATCTGAAGGGAGGCAGAGACATATATCTAAAAACATACAGGTAAATAAAGCTAAAACTATGCCACAAGAAATGAAAAAATAAGTCCTGTTGGAGATTATGTGGACCAACCTTTAAAACTGCTTGTACTATGAGGTTTCACAACAGAAATAAAATGTATTCATTTAAAAACACTGCTGTGAACAGATTCTCAGTATAAAGCATCTACAACAAAAACCTCCCTCTTGGGAAAATTCATAATTGGAAAGTTGTGTAAGGATGACACGAGCCTCTGTTCCTCATTTCCCTGAAGTATCTTAAAACCAGTGCTGTCTTATCTGTTCAGCACGCCCTGCAGGAAGTGTGTGTGTGATGGGGTGTTGTAACCAAAAGGAGGGGCTAACAAGATGAATCTCTTGATAAGGTATCATGGAGTAATATAATCTGCACACTAACACAGGTGTAGACATGTGCAGACACATGTAGGCCACCCATGCACACAAACCCTCTCTCTAATATGCAAATATACTCCTCATGGAACAGCATTAAGTGGCTGATAGAGAGCGTTATGACACGGCCCATTTTCCATGTGAACATATAAGACTTCACTGGCTTTAGTTTCTACCGTAGCTCATTACCTTATGAAACAGGCCAGGGTGACCCACATTATATTCTTGGTGTTTTGTTATATTTTTGACACACATGTTACATTTGAAATAGAAATGCTGCAACGCTTCATGCCAAAGCCTGTCAGTAAAGTGTGTCAGCACATGAGGAGACAATAATGAATAATTTTCCCTCCGTTGCACAGCCAAGCTTAAAATAAAATGACACCCACAGATTTCTTACTTTAATTAGACATCAGGAGGAATTTAGAAGGCTGTGAAGGAAGGTTCTTTCTTACTGTACATAACACCAAAATGTGGAGGTGGCAGCTACACCCACTACAGCTCTGCACTGCTCAGAACAGAACAAGGGAGAACAGCTTGTTGCTGTCATCTATAATTATAGGTTTTTCTACTCACCAGGTCAAACATTTGGTCTGTAGTGTGAGAATAAGAATAGAATAAACTAGTGTTAACGTGCTGTTTGTAATCCTATTTATTGTACATGTTACACGTTATACGTTACACGTTAACCTTTTTTTTTATACAGCATAATTCATGATGATGATGATGATCATGATGATGATGATTATTATTATTACTTTATTATTACTTTATTTATTTCCTTTGAGACCTGGCCAAGAGAGCACACCAATTAAAATAGAAATAAAACACAATCTACAGGATACAAACACATCACACATACAAGGACGGGACTAAATCAAGTTCAAATAAGGCAATTTAAAATTTGTTTTTTCAGGTTACCACATCAACATAAGACATCAACAATGTCAAAGTCAATTCATACAGTCACATATGTCATATACTGTATGTATGTTTCCAGAAACTGTTAACAACTCGTAAAGTGAGTGTGTTTATATGTGCCTATGGTTTTGATCACATCCGGGATATGGCGTTTACATGGAACACGAGAAACCAGGTAATTCATATCTCTGTATGATCATAACAGTATCTAGGTTTCTGATCATCTGTGTACATTTGAGTTGTTTGGTTTACATGTGCAAAACATAATACTCCAAAAATCCAATAGTGTGCATATATCAGTGATGGATTGTGATGTAAAATGAATTCCTTTGTTTTCTCTTCGCTGACTAGCAGGGAACCAGATTTAATCAACTATCCCAACATGGAAGTAATGCTAATCAGTTAAAATCCTACTCTAAATTAGCGTTTAAGGATTTAATAAAATTCCACTTTAAAGACTGACTCCTGTTGAAAAGTGTTAGTTAGATGTGAGCCCTTCATAGATTACAGCAGCATCATCCACTTCTTCATGTAAATGCTCGTTTTAGGCACTGTTTCTTGTTGTAACTGACCTAGTACAAGGGTAAAACTGACCACAAGAAAAATCAAACAAAACTTAGATTACAGTATGCTAGCAGCCCACTAAAGCTGGAATGCTTACGATAAAAATATGAGACAGTCGAAGAAGGATTATATCCTTAAACTACCATTATTACTGTGTTTGGTAGTTGTCCTAATAAGTAAAATAAGAAAATTTACATGTACGCTGTTTGCTTTGGCCCAAAAAAAGAAAAGGTCAGTTCATGATTAAAGGCAAGGTTTGATTTTAAACCTCACCAGAAACCTTATTATGTCAGATTGTATCCACTAGATGGTGACACTGGGGGAATGAATGACAGTTTGGGCTGAAACCAGAAGGTACCCTTTAAACATTCAGAGAACTATTTTATTCCAAAAATGATCACAACTGTCTCTCACTATGTCGTAATAACACAAGAATCCAAACAGTCACTACTACACGTGGAATGTATCAGTGTGCATGATCAATCTGCTCTTCTTTGTGCCTGCGAGACTGCTTGTAAAGCTGTCACATGCCTTGTGGTGTTTCTGAATACAAAGCAATGTACACATTAAAAGCAGAATACAATTATTTATTCTGTGTTTATTGTTTTTATCTTGCTATTTCACATCTACACATGAAAGTATGTGTGCACATAAAAGGCAGCATACCTACAGATGATATATGTCAACTAAAAGTAGCCTGTTCCCCACAGTTCATAGTCTCCAAGTCTCGAGTTTTTAAATGTGATTTGTGTGGCTGATTCTCTTTATCACAAATCCAGAATAAACACATATAAATTCACAGATTCACAGGAACAAACTGGAAACCATGAGCCCAGAGACATATATCCACCCCTCTCCTTGGATGTCTCAGCACAAAGTATACTTACACCACATCCTGTTTTAAACTAACATGTTATTGCTGCTATATTTGACATTCAGTAACAATTTCTTTTTTATTTTTAACGTGAGTTGGGATTTTCATAGGGATTAAGACAAGATGTGTCCAGCCTTGATCAGATGCCCACGCAGGGGCTCCCAGTTTCTGAAATCACTGCAGCTAACACCTCCTGTCTTAATCCCAACGCTCACCTGAGGTCCCTCTGCTGGACTGTAATTCCTCAGGATTACTCCAGCACTCGCTGCCAGCAGAGAGGCCTCTGCTGCATGACTCATGGCAAACAGTCAGCATATCATTTCTACGCATCCACTGACTGGTGACGTACCTCACATGTGAGTGTGACACAGTATGAAGATGATTATTATACATGCACATTCGTGACCATCAATCTGTTCTCATTTCCTCACATTAAGTGTGATAAACCCAAAATCTATTGTATTCACACAGTATATGCTTTGCTAATTTATACAACTGCATGACCGGATTCCTTTAAATAGGAGTCAAAGGCCAGATGGAATGACAAGTAAATACATCTGCGTGCACTTCACTTCAAGACTCTGACCTAAATCTTGTGCTAAAGCACAAGACGCAGTCCTTGTGGTAAATATGCCTGAACTAATATAATTTAGATGAGACACTGTGAGCACTTTTCTAAGAACACAATTGATTTTTGTCACTCACTGTGGTTGTTTGGTTTGTCTACTTCTGGGTCTCACATGCTAAGAGAAGCTGTTTTGTGAGGCGTGAGACCTAGTTGGCTAAATTTAGGTGCACGTTTGAAAAAGATGAACTACCTTGTCTGTACAAAGACTTGGCCTAATAATTTGCGCAACCGCTCAGAGAAAAGCGTCCTCTGTAATGGAAGCCTGCACTTTTGTAAAAGGAAAATGTTTTCATTTTATTTCAACGTGCAAAATGTGAAAGTGTAGAGCAGAAAATGTTTCTGATCATTCAGAGTAAGAAAAAATGATACTCTTTTCAGTATCTATAGACAAAGATGACTTTATTCCAACAATACACTGTGTTCTAAAATAAAACTTATAGTGGTTCAAAAAACAAAAGACAAACACAGTGATCTTTCTTTAAAGGTCCGACAGAAGAAAACAAATGATTTTATAAGGTTATGGGGTTGGTGATACTGCAGAATGGATTTTAGAGGTCAACCACCATTGTGAGTGTAAATTACATGAAACAGTTCTTGCACTCTTTAACCATGTCCATTCAACTGCCATGTAAAAATAATGACCTCCCCTGTCCATATGCTGGGAGGAAGGCTGGGAGGCAGGAAGGGAAGGAGGGAGGGAGGGAGTGTTATACAAGTTGAGTAGGGTTGTCTTTATGTGATTATCCAGACAGCAACACGTGAGGGCTTGCTCTGCTGTCCTGGCTGATGGTCAGATGGTCTACACTCACTTCCAAGAGTGGGGTGAGTCTTAGTAGTTTGCTTGAGACTACTGTATCCCAGCTGTACTGTTGCCAGTGACACACAATCCCGGCAGAGCACAAAGAGAGAGAGAGAGAGAGAGAGAGAAAGAAACACTTTAACAGACAGATTGACAAGAAAGATAAACCGTTTTTCTAAAACAAATTGTCTCTGGAAGTTCTTCTTATGAAGCACATGTCACACACAATCAAGTTGCACAAAAAATGACATAGAGGTTGTAAAACAGAATAGGGTGAGATTATAAAGATAATACTGTAAAGAATGAAAGAAAGAGCAAAAAATAAAACAAAACTATGGAGAAAAACACAGTTCATAGAAGTTATGAAAACATATTACAACAACATTTCAGAAATAAACAAAAACAAAAATACTTTTCACAAAACAAATCAACAACATAGAATACACTTGAAATAAATGTATATTTAACAGACACACAGAAAATTAACAAGAAAAAAAAGGCATACCTGTACTTACCACTAATAGATGCTCAAACCTGCTGTGACTGTGTATGTTAGCCCTGCAATAGACCAGCAACCTTTCCTGAATGTTGCCCTCCTCATGCATGCTGGGATCAACTGCGGCCCCCTGCACCTCGGAACAGCTGAAACAGATATGGAAACTTACTGGATTACTGGAAGGAATAAGAACTGGGCTAGAATAAGCTTGTTGCAGTAGTATGTTGCTGTTTAAAACAAATGAATAACAATCAAAATCCTTTTCTTGAGAGCTTTAATCAGTTTAACTGTATCTCTGCACTCAGTGCTCCCTTTCTGCCATTTATGTCACATAACAGAAACGGTTGTATAACTGAAACTCTGCCTCCTATCATCCATCTCTGCCAAGTGCACAGCGTCCCTCAACACCAGCACGTGGCTCCAATACCATTCAGCAAAAACACACGCGCCCAGGCGGCAGACTGCAGTACAGACACACACACACACACACACACACACACACCTACAGCACCACCTGTCCTCCAGCTCCAGTTTGTAACATTGAGTGTGTGGGAGTGACTAATGAGAGCAACATGTGAACACTGCTCCTGTTGGCCCTCACGCATGCAGCAGGGGGGGAGGAGGACGGGATGCCATGGTTGCCATGGCGCTCTTGCCAGTTGCATTTACCTCGCATCAATTGCACACACACACACACAGACATATCTTCTGTACAAAAGGCAAGGTGATAAAAAATACATTTCCTCATTCAGGTTTTGTGTTTGACAACAGCCTTGAACATTTTGAACGATGACACTAAAATGCTGCAGTCTGAATTAATGAAGCTCCAATTTCCTTTTGCTTACATGAAGAGGTAATGTCTAGCACACCTCATATCTGAGAGGTTATTTCTTTTTCAGATAAGAAATAAGTAAGAAGTGCTTTCTTTCACATAAGATTGAGCAGTGAAAGACAACATATATAATAATTCCTCTCAACCTCGTAACTTTCATTTTCATGAAACCTTCCAGACCCCCTCATGCTTCCTCAGTTTTTAGCTTATTGCTCATGCCAGTCACCTAAACGTGCTCCTGCCTGCACATTTCCCTCACCACCCAGACAGACAGACTTACATAAACATAATAGCTATTGCTTCTTTATAACAGCTTATTACTTGTTGTTCCAACTTAGCTGGACCACATGTACAAGCTCGAGCTCGGAAAACTGGTTTTAAAGATATATTCCAAGAATTGATCACAATGCAAGTTTATCTGCATATCATACATGAGACTTTAACATGAGATTATAAAGGCATTAAAAAGAAAAATTTAAAAGATAAAAAGAGAGAAAGGTCAAGATGTAAGTACCAGGTGGATAAAATGGGTGCTTATGGTTCACTAAATTAGTTTTAACCTGGATTTCAAGGTAGTCAAAGTTGGGTCATACACAGTATTTACTGGAAGTTTGTTCCAGCGCTGCTGTGCATTACATCTGAAATACAGCCGTGGTCATGTTGTTAAACTAACAGCTGTAACGCTTCATACGTCATGCAAGCAGCTGAGTGCGCCACAAGATGGCAGTCTGAAATCTGTTAGAAGTCCAGTTTAGTCCCGTTCACATGGTTTGCCAGAGGAAATTTTCTGCTTTGCCTGCTTCATTTTATTTAAGTATCATTTCCTAAACTGTACCGTATATTTCCTCAGCCAGATATTGTATATACTTCATACTGAAAGGCACTTTTATGGATCAAACCTCTTTTTTCAGTTTTCCTCCAGGGATTCAAATATTACATTAAAATGACTGAATCATCAATAAAATCTTTGTGTCTATTATTCAGTCTGTAAGAGGTTTCATTTCAATGAGGCTAACCAGGAGCAAATGGCAAGTAAACATTACACCACCTGTAGGTCCCCACTTTTTCTAAAAAGGTGTCTTAACCTTGGGATTTGATCAAAGCCACTGTCATATTTAGTTTTACCCTATATTTTTTTAATCTAGGGCTGATGGGAAACCAGCAAAGGCCACTTTCTATTGAAATTAAGAATTTGTATAATATGTTTTAAAATGTGAAGTTTACATTTATACCAGTTCACATTCTTCAGTTTGCCTGTGTGGAATGAGTACATTTAATCTTGTCTTATCTATAATGTATAGTCAGTTGCTCCATCAGTTATTCATTCAGGTATCTTTTACTCTGCTTATCAAATAAATGCATGCTAAACTTTCTGATTAAATAACATTTAATATGTTTGGAACCGTATTCATCAGTAGTGGATGGTGTTATCGAGCTGCTTCTAAACTCTTGTGGCAATAAAATTCATCTGACAAATCAATTCTTAGCAGACCCACGCTCACAACGCTGCTGAGCCTGATTCTTGGAATATGTTGTCACTAATTGGGTCGTAAAAGTAGACAGCTGATCTGTTGTGCCATGAGTCACAGCATGACTGCGTGCATCAGATGAGCTCTAACGTATATACATATGAGGCAACTGTGTGGACAGTAAAAGCAGTTGAAGTGGCATATGGTGATCGCATAGGCCTGCCCCATTTGGGGGTAGCACTGAGTGAAAGGGAATCTTTTCTTAGAATTCAGATGAAATGGAGAAGTTTTATTGTTTATTAAAGTTTTATTATTATTAATTATTATTTAAAGATATAATATATACAAGTTCAGTATTAAAATATCTAAAAACACTCTAATGTTCAAACCCAGAAAACCCCTATTCAGGTTACGATGCATTTGACCGGTTGCCTGTCAATGGCATCATATCCCCTTTGCGCATGTCTCAGCGTTGTGGTTGTTTGCCAGAAGTTTTAATCACTTGGGCCGTTCAAGATCTCTGCGGAGATCGGCTCCTGGTAAAAAACTCCTAAATGGTGAAAAATGAAGGAATCCTAACCCGGAAAAGCTGACTGCAATGACAATGGTGATGAAGACAACATATTTTATAGAGTTCTTGTAAAACAAGTGATGGATGAATTAGCTTTCCTGATATTTTTAGGAACTTTTAACAAATCGCGATTCACAAATATAACAATGGCCAAGCATCAGGGAGAAGAAAACACTGAGAGAGGGCAGTGTGGAGGGCTAGGGTGATGGGGTCGTCCGTTGACCTGGTTGGTTCTAAATCAAATTAAATTTCTAAGGGGACAGCTGCATCGTAGAGAAGAATTTAATTTTAAGGATAATTTATCTGTTTCCACAAGATGAGAAGTTGCCCAAAAAGATATTTTGTTAACACAAGATGCTCACTAGCTGTAGTTTTTCTGGAGAGGTCAGTGATTATTTGCATGACCACTTCCTTGTCAGGTGGTTGGTGTAAAAGTTTGAACAAATAATGCATGCTGTTGCTTTTCTGGTGAGGACGGTCCTCACCATAGTGATCTACACACTGAAGTTGAATATATTGGTTAGCCTTTTTTCTGATTCATTCATTCAGTGTTATTTTTGCAGAGGAGGAAAAGTCACTAGTAGAGGAATGTTATAATTGTTGTGGGCAGTGAATACAGGAGCCAGACCAGACTGACCCATTAACACTAATGTAGTTGAGTGGGAACAGACGGTCAAGTTTTCTGACTGACCTTTGGATCATGACAGCACAGGGTGGTGACACGCCACAGTTAATGCTCCCACATGTCACCAATCAACACTTCCCATCGATGGCTCTCAGAGCTCGCACTGTCTACTCCTTCATTTCTGCTGTACGCCACAGTGAAAATGCCTCTGACTCACCTGAAAGCGAGCTCAATTAGGCTAGATGTGATATCTGGTGGTGATGTGAACTTTACAGCAGGTTGAACTCTTCAGGTTGGTCAGGAAACCCAATAGAGTGAAACCATCTACTTTAGGAAAAAAATGCTTCTACAAGGAGCTTGGGGGGATGGTAAGGGGCAGGTTAAAATTGATGCAGCAGAGATGAGATATCCAGAATGTCAGTACTTAATACAGGTCAAGTTCCAAAAACACACCCAAACTTCCCACGATGCAACTCAATAGTGTCTTTTGTTCTAGACAAGGTTTAAACACGTGTGTTTATATATGTTTGCAACACTTACTCCATCTGAGCCTATCCCTGTCTGTACAAATAATAGTTATTTCTCGACTTGTCAAGAGCTGAATACAAACAGATCTGCCGACAGATGTCACACTGAGTTGTTACATTTCTTTTCTGTATTGTTTTGCAGATTATTCTCAATAGTTCAGTGTTGCTTTGACATCCATGACATTTTATTGGGCCTGTGGGTAAGGCACTTATTCAGGCAGGGCCGACATTGTGTTTGTGTGTTGTTAACTTTTACTGCTCATCTAAGCGGGCTCTAAAGATTTGTTTATTGAAAGCGCAAATCATGCAGCAGGATGAGTGGAGATTTCAGGATGACTCGCATCCAACAGGTCTCATAGGCTGCTGTCCATTCCAGGGCAGAACAAAGAGTGTGTGGATCCAAATAGTTTTTGTGAAAATGTGCATTATATGGGGAAATGATTAAAAAAAGAATCTCTGCGGACACATGCCAACACAACACACACACTAGTTGCACTTCTATTCTATTAATCATATCAGATTTTTCAGCTGCTCTTTTTGGATCTCCAAAACCAGCAAAGCTACAGGCTCAAATGCCCCTTTTCAACCAAATCCCAAGAACTACATATATCAGCAAAGCTGAATCAGGAACTAAAAGTCCCCTTTGAAAAATCCTGCTTGCCTTCCACCAAATCTAAAGAACAATGACAATTACACACTGCATTAATAGAGGGCAACAGCCAAGAAGGGCCATGGTTGCAATTATTTTTTAAGAGGCCGTTATCTCACGATCACAAGTTAATTATTTAGTTATCTCGAGAAAACAAGCATCGTAATCCCAAGATAATTTCCTTTTACGTGCCATGCAAGCATGTACGTGGCGTATTATAAATGTACCATTGGTTCAAAATAATGGACAATGCATGGAGAAATTATGTGCAATGTGCCAGTTAATATTAATTTCCATACTCCATAAAAAGTGTATGAACATTGCAAGGATCTTTGAGCTCATTTAATTAATCTAAATCTCAGTATTGCATCAGTAAGTTAATCGCTCAAATTAACTCTAAGATGTACATTCTGCTAAAAACTCTTTTCAGTTAAGTTATGAATTGAAACTGAAGGCCAAAATCACGTGATCAAATAAACCAAATTAATCAATCAATCCTGTGATCTCAAGAAAAACAAAAGTTGCAAAATTATCTTGAGAAATGATCTCGTTATCTCAAGAAATCTGCTCTTTGTTTTCTTGAAATCACAAGATAAAAATATTATTGCAAGCATGACTGTTCTCTGCTTCTGTAA
>NW_023340095.1:21266330-21274362 GCF_004916995.1 Morone saxatilis | reverse complement strand
AAAATTTCTAATTTTCTTTATGTTGTTTTGTTTCTTTCATCCAGCTGCTGCACAAAAGCTCAAGTTTTTCTCCCCTCTCTCTTTTATGTCTCCCCCTCGCCAGCGGCAGGAGTCCTCTGACTCACGCTGACTAAGCCACATTGGTCACCGTGTGCTAATGGAAAGCATCTGTCACCCATCACAATTCAATGTGCGTTGAACAAGCTGCTCCGCTGTTAGAGACTCCACACAGTGACATAGTGAATGTGCTGACAGTTTTACCAAGTAATAAATAATAATAAAATAAATAATAATAATAATAATAATAATAATAATAATTAATAATAATAATAATAATAAACCATAACAATGTTACAAAGTGCTTTACAAAAGAAAGATGAAAACCAGACAAGACAGATAGAATAGAAATAAGGAGATACAATGGAAAGAGGAGTACATTTACCCATCTACATTTCACCTATATATTTTCAAAGGTGTGTTTGATTACACTCAGCAGCTGTGCACTTCCTCCTGCAAAAACATTGTAGCCTAATTTGATCACAAATCTTTGAAAAGTGTTGAGCAATGCCCTTTGAATTGTGTGTGTTTAAACGTTCCCTGAGCAGCACTTAGGCTGCATCGACCATGTGAGATGCAACACCCACAGTCATTTTAAAGGTGAGGTCTTCTGGCAGGGCAAGCTGAGTTATGGGGTTAATAAGGGGAACAGCATTGATGTGCCTCAACAACAAAGTGATGTGGACTCGCTCATTAATGGCGGAGCTTGATAAACACGCTGACAAACAAGAAACAATGAAAAATCCAGAACCTGTTTCTGTTAAAAGTCAACTCTGAAGAAGAGGCAGTCGCTTTCCACAGACAAATGTATTGTTACATGTTTTTTTCCCCACTGACATATAAAATGTGAGGATATTAGTTTATAGGATGACGCTTGAGTCAATATTTTTCGTACTGTTAATGAATCCCATGAAAAGTCCATCTCTCAATTTCAGACTTCCCTACCCGGTTTGTTCCTTTTGAACACATAATTATTCAAAAACGGCTTATATATATGGTTTAATTCTTCAAAAAAGCTAAGGAATTTTCTAAGGCAGCTGAGCACTATAGCAACTTTCAGCAAATCTCAAGTAAATTGGGACTATTTTCAGTAACAGACTGATACAAATGTATTGCTTTAGTGAGTATTTCCAGCAGGACATTGTATGTGGGATTGAGTCAAAATAAAATGTGGTAATAAAGGAACATGTCATCCAGTGTAACACTTATTGGAAAATAATGGAGCTCCACAGAGGAAACGTATCAGAGTCCTAGGTAGCTCACCTGGTGGAGTGAACCCCAGGTACTAAGGCGGATTTCCAGTGCTGCATATCGTCCCCCCTTTCTCTCTTCCCCCTTTCCTGTTACTACTCAGCTGTCACTGTCCAACAAAGCAGAAAAACAACAACAGCAACAACAACAACAAGATATATAAGACTTCACACACACAAAATTAAATTCTTTGGTGGTTTTTTGTCATGGGATTTGTTGACGCAAGGGATAGATTTTTTGCCAGCTTTATCCATTAAGCAGCAGAACAACTCGAAACAGAAAACAAGCTTTCTGCCAGATGCAGAAGATTCATCTGTGATCTTTGCCCATTTTACGCTGTAACACAATGGAGGAGAACATAATGTTTATTGCACAATCATATGCAATCAAACAGCAACACTTCTAAAATTTAGGAGGACGCAGCAGCAAATCAGACATACTTACACACTAGCAGAGGCAGCAATCAGGGACTGTCCAACATCAGAAAATTTACAAAACATTCACAGTGATGAAGCAGCTGCTGAAACAAACCAATCAGTCCAAAAGGCTGTACTGGAAACCACCAGACTGCAGGACATTTTACCATAATGCTCTATTGCTTGTGAGTGCATCCCACAGGTAGCAGCTGTACAGGCACAGTACTTATGTGTTCAGCATCTTCACATGGCAGCTGAAAGTTCTGTCACTCAGATCCGAGCTGATGTTTTTCATTGAACATGAGCAGAAATCTACAGAGCTGCATTTTTCAGTTCTTACTTTCATGAACAAGAGGTGAAAAGTCAGATCCCAGGTGAAGCAGGGCTGGAACTCTGCTGGCAAAGACTCATGTCCAATTGGTTATTACATACATCTTGCAATGCCCTTGAACGCATTATCAGTTGTGTAAACTGGGGTCAGGTCTTTCAATAATCACACGCACCCTGCCCAGGCGAACCGGCCAGGGTTGATCTAGCCCTAGCTTGTGGCTTGTGTAATTTAGAGATTCACCCTCTTGATCCATAGCTACCTGGGTGCCTTTTCTGCAGCCTCCAAGGTTTCTTTGATGTTTTTTTTACTGTGCAGTCCTGTGATGCCAAGGAGCTTCAGGACTCTGTAGAAAAACTGGCCAGCAAAGCCTCTGCAGCTTACCTCAATAGGGATGCACTGCGCCTGTCATCCCTAGTGCTGGCACTCTCGTCATACTTGGCCTTCTCCATCTGGTCTTCAGGGAACAGTCAGCCTCAACAGGCCCACCTGTCTTGATGTTTCAGACATCAGGACCATGTCTTGCCTCAGTGTGGTCACTGTGATGATTTCTGGGAACTTGACCTGCTTTCCCAGGTCGACTTTCAGCTGCCAATCCCGAGGGGAAAGTGTCTAGTAGTGAGAGTGAGGCTGCGTGTTATTTGTGCACTGGTTGTTAGGCTGCCTGGCTTTTATCCTGTACATCCAGTGTTTTCTTATTTATGTTAAAACTTTTTGACTGCTAGTTACACTATGGAGCAATGTTTTTTATGAGTGGACCCCCATTTTGTTTGTAATGTACACAAGCACGAGCAATTCACATCCTGCCATTGGTTTGACATGATTCCACTGATCGCCACTTTGTGGTGGTAACACAGATGTGCCAACAACGGCTGTGAAAAAGAAGACAATTTGAAAAATTATTATTTAAGAGTTGTTGTTTCTTTGAGATGGCTTACCACAAGTTGTTGGCTGTGTTAGTGTCGTAAATACTTAAATATAAATGCTGCCATTATGTTTGGAATAGATTCTAGCTCTGGAAAAAATAGGTCCCCAAGCTCTGAAGGGCGGAGCTGTTTTCCCAATAACTCACCTGTCAGTGACAACACCAGACCTATTTAAGTGGCAAAAAAATTAGATGTCAGTGGTGATTCACCCACTAGAACGGCAATAAGTCACCAGTAGCAATGCTCTGTTTTCCAGGAAGTTCAAGTACCTGCTGTGCCACAATCTGTGTTTCTCCATGTGTATCCTTGAGGCCTAAACACATTTCTTCGATCAACATGACAGCAACATATCTGCTCCCAGCAACTGCTACAGCAGTATTTATGTTGACTAAAATAGTGTTAATGCAACAGATCTCTACTGATTGTTTAAGGCAACGTAACCTCTCTCCCAAATGGAAAACTGCTAACATGGCAACAACGTGGGCCCTGTTTCCCAAACATAGATTCTCTGGAAAGATGACGACCATTGCTATGGTGCAAGGAATATGTAAAAAATAAAACTACTGAGAGGCCAATGGAGTCTATGCCTATACTGAAGAAAGTACAAGACAGGCAATTGATTTAGTCATAAATTTGTGGTAAATGGGAGACCAATTGGATTTCTTATATATTACTCTCTGAAGTAGCTAGGCTTTTAATTTTGATGACTTCACACACATATTTGCCACTGATGATGAAATGGACATGATATGACTCACTGTCTGACTGAATGATTTTTTCGGTGTGGCTGCTTTGAGTGGTCGCAAGACTAGAAATATGCTATATGTGGTATATAAGTACAGTCCATTCATCATTAACCATATAGTGAGTGTATCTGTAGGACTTAATGAATCCACTATTCACAGACTCAGATATGTGCGACGAGGAACCCCTTTGTCTCTTAATTAAAAGCAGCAGTTGAAAACACTAAATCATTAAAAATGAAAAAAATCTGAGCTGCAGCATGGTGTTATGGATGTAAGCAAAATGCAGTTTCAGGAGTATCTTTAACTGATGTATATCAGAGTAACATGACGCCCAATGGACAGGGCTAATTAATAAATAGGGTTAATTAAGACAGGTGTAGTTAACAAGAGCAAAGAGACTGATGCTCTTCATTAACTCCACTGTGCTGGACAATATTTTATCTAAATTAGACCAGGTGGTTTCAACACTTGGCCCTGCCTGTGAAAAATCAAATTAGATATATAAAGACAGCCTACAGCAGGCTGTGAAGCTTAACTGTGGGTCACATTACAGCAGAAATAGCTCGAGTTTCAGCCTCTCATGCATTATCATTGTGTTATCTCTTTGCTCCATTCTGTCGACCTCCTGCTGTCCTCCTCTATAAATGTAATGATACTGATGTCTAAAAGTCATTACGTGTAAACGTGAAACCAAATGTAAAGTAGCGGCACATTTTCGATTATTGTCCGTCCCAAAACTGACTGCACTCGTCTACCAAACAGCACATAACAGTTAAGACTACCACTGTCAAGTCCAAGACCAAGAGGTTTGAGTCCAAGTCAAGACCGATGTCAAAAGAGGGAGATAGAGTCAAGTCCGAGACACAAAGCATCATCAATGTCAATGATCCTTGTAGATGTATTTTGAATCAAACCAATACCTGTTATGGAGACCTATCTGTAACACATTTGATGGCAATCCATGTTATAGTTACCGAGACATTACACACAAAACCACAAATGTCAACATCATGGTTGATGAAAAAGACAGGGTCAGATCACCAAAATCTTGGGAACCATGGATGTCTGTACAAAACTTTGTGCCGATCTGATTGGTTGAAGGTTTGCACGTGATAAATGGTGAGTATTTTTTTGAAAGTGCCGACCCTGTTCTAAACAGTTTCAGCCTTCAAACCATCTGGCACAGTCAGTTTACTTAATTTGTACAACAGTATAATAATATAAATGTGTAATTGCATGTGAGGGTAATGTAAACAAATAAAACAGATAATTAAACTGCTACATTAGGCCTTTGAAAGAGCAATGAATGTAGCTGTTTTTCTGATCGGGTCGTCACTATGCCTCATATTCCATATGCAGCAATGGAGCATGTTCATAGTTCAAAATGAGAAAGTGAATAAGAGGCTCCTCAGCTTGGCTCAAGTATTCCTATTTCCTTTGTTTTTGTGCAGGCCAATCAAACAAGATGGCTTGTGATTACCAGATCTTCAAATGCACTGCATGCTGGTAAGATTCAAGAGTCAACAATATTTGAGTTTATTGCTTTTTTAGCTATGCCACAAGACAGGGATGCTGGCTCAATCAGTCTGCTGAGTAGGTCTCTTTAGTTTACAGATACATTGTTTCCCCTATGTATATTTAAAATCCATTCTTTATTGACAAAAAGTGTTAGTTTTTTTTTTAATACTTGTGAACATTTGCATTATGAAAAAAAATGTACCCCTTAAGCTGAAAGAGATTTTGCCAATTCATGGAAGAAGAGAAAGCATCAAGAACAGGAGGAATTTGACAGGCTGATATTGGAGCTCATTTCAGATTCATATTAAGGGTGCCTGGAGCTCAGTGTGATATATTACATGATATATTATAAATCATACATAAAGAAGAACCAGATTGACAGCAGCTGCCAGTATAGTAGACACTATCTCTCCTTTTAGCTGAATTTTGGTCTCCACCATATTCTGAGAAAAGTAGCTGCTAAATGTTCCACTGTCTTCACCGGCTATATTGTTGGTTAGTATTATTTTGCCTGTCTGTTGTTTGGTTCTAGGAAGGTATTCTGCATTTGTTTGTTTACACTCAACCGTACAGTTAATGTCCCGAAAAAACAACAATGAGCGAAAAGAGGCTAAAAACATGCTATCCTACAGCGAAAATGCCTTTTTAGTGTTTTCTTTTGCCTTTATGATAGATTAAAAAACACAGAAAGTCTGATAATGGGCTACAAATTATATGCAGTTCACCAGTCTACCTGATGTGAGCAGTTAATCCCTGAGCAAAATACAGTGTCCACATCAGAGCAACAACAACAGGTGATCAGTTAAATAAAACAACACTAGATCAGGCTTTGGATCAACCTGTCTAACTGTGCTTGGAGAAGCAGAAACCTTTTTGTCCCACAATAAACTGGATGTCTTTCTTCACTAATATATCAGGGACAATGCTAACTAATTGACAACACTGTGATGTAAATGTGCCAGATTTAGCCAAATTGCTCATTTTAATCTGTACCTGGGCAGGTTGATGCTAGAAGTTTGAAAATATGGCAAGAGGCAACAAAAACCACATATAGCATGTTTCAATCAGTCCAGCTCATTCGATAGGATGATTAAACTCCATTGCTGAGGCGACTGCTCAGAGTTCTGGCCAGGATGTCATCAGTGACTGTGGTGTACAACCTGAGAACCTGACTGTGGACACCTAAAGCTCAATAAAGAGGCCTCTCAGGCAGTGGGCGAACTATGCCATGGCTTTCGGCCGGAGCTCTTTGTTTTATATTTATGCATGATCTATGTTGATGACGATGATGATACAGAAAAATAGAAGTGCATTGAAAAACGTCACAAATAATGTTTTCAGGGGAGCTCATGTCTTATTCAGAAGAGCCAAGATCTCTCTGTCTCCCATGTTGTTTGCACCCTGCTTTCTGGTCAGGAATCCCAGAAGCAGAGAAGTATCAGCAGGTCAGAGGGACTGCAGCTTCTACAGACGCAAAAACAAAGGGCATGGGGAGTGACTTCAATGAGGTTCTGGTAAACCATCAGATGACTCATGAAGTGGAGAACAGGGTTTTGCCTAGGCTGTTTACACCAGAGGAGAACTGCTGAACTTGGTAGGAATATAGCATATAGGTGCAGAAGGAGCACTCCAGGGAAGCCTTACCAATCTCTCTGCCAGAAATAACTGTGAGGGTGATTTTCCACCGTCTCAAACCGCTAGGTGAAGATAAGATTCACACTGAGATGCTAAACGGGGTTGTTGCTACAAGACAACAAGGGAAGGACCCAAATGCAGACAGTCAATGCAGACACAAAGGGGTTGGTGATTTATTGACAAAAATTAAAATACAAAACCTCACTGGCATGGGTAGCAAGTCCGAACAGAGTTAACTGAGGGTCTATGGAAAAGGAAATGGGCAGAGAAAAGGGTGCAAGCAGGTACAGGTTCTGATGAAGGAAAGTGGAAACAGGTGAGCAGGTGCATGTGGCAGTCATGTGACTGGGACAGGTGGAAAAGTCTGAGGGCATCTGGTGAACAGGGAATGGACACTATTCACAGTCACGTAGCAGTCCTTATAGTTTCCTATGAACTTGCAGACAGGATTGGACAGGACAGGAGCAGTGTCATACAGCACTGGAGGGTGTATTCCGATTATCTTGATCTCTAAAATAATGTGGCAACACGCAGGTTATCTGTTTATATGAGGAAAAAGATGAGTGATTTGATCGAGTGTACTCTCAGTACTATCAATGAGGCCACATCCTATGTCATCTTCCTTGTTTTACTATTACACTTGTTGACATCATTCAGCACATTACTACAAAACATTTAGATCATGGAGGGCAGACTGAACATTATCCCTATTAAACCTTTTTGCCTGAGTCACTATCAACACATGGGGTTAACTATCTTTTCACAGTGAGTTATGTCTGACTGGTTTGACTGTGTCATCCATATACAAAGTGCCCAGCCCACTCTGTCTAAGACATCAAAAATACGAGGGATGGCTCGATAACCGTTTTTCACATCTGAAACCGATGCCGCAGCCTTGAGTATCTGCCAATACCAATACGATACCGCCTTTTCCCCGCTAATAAACAACTAAGCTGTTAATAATACATTTGTATGGATGCTTTTAATCTAGCCATCTAAGGGCTTCTGAGAGCTCACATAGTAGAGCTGGAACCCCATGTACCAGGGTTTGAATCTGACCTGTGTACCTTTGCTGCGTGTCAGCCTCTCTCTCTCTCTGCCCTTTCCTGTCACTCTTCAGCTATCACTATCAATTAAAGGCAATAAAAGCCCACA
>NW_023340095.1:21266042-21266268 GCF_004916995.1 Morone saxatilis | reverse complement strand
CATGCGCAAACTGTGAAACAAATATTCTGCTCCAGATATGTAAAAGTTTAGGCTAATGGATCATATTGCATCGATACCGATACCATACAATATGATAGTCTACTGAGTATCGAATCGGCACATAACTAAAAAATACCATTAGTATAGTAAAACATTAGCCAGAAAAAGACTTGAAACACCTTCTTATGACATCACAAACAAAGAACTTTGTCTTCTCTCCCAGTCT
>NW_023340095.1:21255203-21265942 GCF_004916995.1 Morone saxatilis | reverse complement strand
GTGTGTGTGTGTGAGGAGAAAAAGGAGAGAGTTGGGGGAGAGGGGGGTGTGTTGGATTTACGCACGTTGATGACCGGGTCGGTGTGATTGGTCACCTCTGCAGGATGCCTGCCAGCCCGCAAGGTTGTGGTGCGCTTTTAAAGTGCTGCGGACCGGCAGAGGCACGGTGTTCAGACCACACAACTGTTGGGGACAGCGAGACCGACGAGGGGACCCGGACCGAACCGAACCCAGTAAACCGGAGAGGAATTAAGAGAGGAAGAGGAGCAAAGAAACACAGAGTCATGACTCCAACTGTGCGACAACTTTTTCTTGTATGTTTATTCTGGTTTCTTGGACCTTGGAGCACAACAGGTGGGTGATCATATGTGAACTGATTGACAGGTATTTTAAAATAACTCAGATTGATGCTTTATTATGCTAGAATTACGTTTTTGTTTGTTTTTGGGGAAATTGTGGGGTTTTATATAGACTATGGATTTACCTGGTAAAAAATACTAATTTGACCTTTAATATGGATTTTCTCTCCTTAGTTTGGCCTGGAGTCTCTCTTTCTTAAAACACTTTATAGTTGACTTATCCTGGGATACACAAAAGGTGCAGAATTACAGCTTGTTAGCCTTTAGAAAGATATTATATAGCCTATGTAATTTATAGTTATAGCTGGAGATAAAATAAGTATGACTGAGTTGAGTTAAAGTAAAAATGCCATTATTCAACCTGATCGTGATTTCTTTTTTCTTATATTGTGAAGTTGCATATATATCTTAAAATTTATATGTAAAAGTAAAAGTATGCTGGGAACCATGGCATAGGGATTGTTTTGTTGTAAAGAGGATTTAATTTGTGTCTTAACCCTTCATTTTCCAACCACATTTCAACTTAACAAAAATCCTATAATGGGATTTTACCAGTAACTGGTACCACAGTCTAAAGCATATACATATAAATGGTTTATATGTTAATTTTACGGTTAATTGTTATTAAATAATCTATTAATAGCCTACTTGTAATAAGCCATTGATATGGCGAACAACTGGGTTGCCAGGTTGTAAAAAAACTGGCTGGTGCACATGGTCTTCTGGGATACAGTAAGCTCTTTGCACTTATCTACAGGAAATGAGCTGCAGTTTGTCTGAACTGAAAACAATTCATCAACACTAACAACTGCAGAGTTGATGGATTTTGTTTCTTTTACAAATATAAAGCAGTGTAAGTTTCGTCAGTGGTTAAAAGGTGCTATTCACAAAAAACATTGTTGACATAATGTACTATCATTCAAAGATATGATTAGAAATGATAAAGTAAGAAACTCACTGGGACTCACTGATGCAATTCCCATTTTACAGTAACCCATCAAGTCTGATGGGTTGTTGTCTGGATGCTGTGCAGTTTAGGTAATAGTCCAGCTGTCCATTGGAAGGGTGCAGTGCCCTTATGCTGGGAGAAGATATCCATTAAATACTATAAGTTCTCCTTATTAGTGGCTTATTACTGGTCTGCAGTAAAGTATTAATAAATGATTCAATAACCATGTAAACATATAAACATTTTAAGTATGCCTTATTAGAGAAACACAGGGGTGAATCAAGTCTAAAACCTTTAAAAGTAGAAATACCTCATGTAAAATATACTCAATTAAGTTAAGTTAATTAAGTGTTAGCAGCAAATTATTTAAAAGTATTTTAAATGGCTCCTTCCAGATTGTTGTATAACTATATATTATATACATTAAGGTGTGAACAGCATTTTCATGTAGTAGTTGATCAAAGTAGATTTAATATTAATGATTTCATATACTGTTGTGTAATTAATCAATAAAGGTGTATTGTATTTTTTAAGGTTGGATATAAAATATGAATTTGCAAAATAACCAGTAACTTTGGCTATCAAATAGAGCAAAACATACAATCTTACTTTATGAAATAAAGTGGAATTGAAGTATAAAGTGGTATAAAACTGAAATACTGAGTGTCAAGTACAAGTATCATATACATAATTATACTTAGGTACACAACTCAAGTAAATGTATTTAGTTACTGTCCACCACTGTAACTTACTTCGCTGACCTCTTCTAGTTCACACTCTGTTATACTAACCACACCCACAACAACAGTGATGTCACGATGTACTGAAGTACTGAGTACATGTCAGCTTCACTGCTTCAACCACTAGAAGTTGGCCAAAACAAGATTTTTTAGGAATATTATTGTAAAGCTACCGACACTTCCGACAGTCTCAGCATTTTTATCCAAAATGTGATTTATTATGTCTGATTGTTTCAGCTACTGGCCTAGCTGCTCATACAAACAGGCTGCTTCATAAATAAATGTAGTATTGTACCAAATATATACTGTCAGTTCTAATGAGGTTATTGTTGATTTTTCTAATTACAGATAGCACAAAAAAACACAATAAAGTACAGCAAAATCACTTTAAAGTCACTATTGTGGACCACAAACACAGTCCTGTAGAATTAATATAGTATACATAAACATATATATCCTAATGTATTTATTATTGTGATGTTTGTATCAAATGTCCTCACATGTATTCTTCACTCAGATGCCAGTCCGTTCGATCAGTGGGAAGATGGGATTGAGTTAAGAAAGGTAGGGAATTATCTTTCATTTTACATTCATACATATTTCCTTTATCATGAAGACTTTCTGACTGTCTAAGTCTCCTTTCTTTGATGCCATTTCCACATGTGATGTTTGTGCCAATTAATTTCTTTTCAGGCTGTGAGTAAAGAGAGGACTGTTAATATGTTAATTAATCAGTAACATTAATCATTGATTATTTCCTTCTGGCCATGCAGTTTAATGTCTTTGTGACCACCTATAGTATGGTCTGTTTAAGTCCATAGATGACGCTGATCTACATGTGCATTCAGTCCAAATACTTGGTGCCAGGAGCAGCTGTAGGAGAGAAAAGAATTTAGGACTGACTGTAAAGACTCAGTTAAAAAGCCCTGGAAACTGCAGTGGTCAGTGATGAGACTGAAATAATGTGATGCATTCACTGTCTATTATCAATTCCTAATGAATTGCTGTTGATGAATTTGCTGTTTGTCTGCAGGTGCGAGGCATCCAAAGTGAGGATTTGAGTGATGTTTTGTGGAGAGACCAGAATGAGGTAGGTGAAGAGCAAACACCAAAAACATTTGTAGGTGGATAAGATTATATATAATGTACAGTATTTCTAACATTTCTCCATCTAAATGAACTGTAACATGAGACAGTGGTACTGGTAACATTCAAGTTTCAAAACATGTGAGTACCACATTTCCCATCAGCCCTGTTTTCTGCTCACTGATTATTTACAGCAATTAATTTGCTAATGATATATAATAATAAAAACATTAATTCAGGTAGGGCGGCTCTTTAATATGTGTGGTTGTACCGAACTGATTCCACATCTTTTAGAAGT
Source organism: Morone saxatilis (assembly GCF_004916995.1). NCBI lineage: Eukaryota > Metazoa > Chordata > Actinopteri > Moronidae > Morone > Morone saxatilis. The sequence goes on along the minus strand of NW_023340095.1, from coordinate 21,262,510 downwards.
AAGGGTTTGTTAGGAAAGATGTTTTTTTATATTTTGGAGGCAAGTGAGAAAAAGGAGACAGTGGTACAGTGATGCTGGCACAGAAAGCAGTGACGCCGTGTGCAAAGTAGGCAGGAACAAGACTGAAAAACGGAAGCTACTTAAAACTAATGACCTGTATGTCACGTCCCAGTTTGACAGAACTTTATCTTTAAAATCTCACTTCACCACTGAGAACCATCAGCTTCCAGAGATAAAAGGAGAATAATGAGAAGACTGACACATGTAAGGGAGAGAGAGGGAAGAATGAAGAGAGTGTGCTTATTAATGTGAAAAACATGAGTCTGTTTGGGTATTCCAGACAGTTTTAAATCTCTTTTGGACATTTTGGACAGAAGTTAGTGTGCAGGTGATGAACCAAACTACACACACTATAACACAACGCCACTATTAACTATGGCCTCAGAAATTATAGAGTTGATTCAACTTGTCATCAGTAACTGACTTCTTATTTGCTTCTTGGAAAAAGGATTTATTGTTGTGGTTAAAATTTGATTTTACTGTTGTGTCCCTCCACTGTACTCTATGTGACAATAACTGTGTAACAATGTTCTAATGACTTTTGCATGTTATTAATCAGAAAATGTCTCTCCCCACAGGATCAAGTCCAGAATGTTTTCAAAAGAGTAAGTTTCTACCTCAGTTTTAACATTTTTTAAAAATGTATTGTCAATATTTGATATTTGTTCAGCAGCAGCTCAATGACGCTCTGAATTTCTCCTGTTTTCAGTTTCTCTTTCATTACTCTAAAGCACGCAACTCTGTTGGAGCTGTACAGCACGAGGTGAGCAAAGGAACAAACAAACCACTGGTGGTGTTGTGTGTCTGATTCATTATGTCTTAAAACATAATTTTCTTTTCAGTTTTTGTTGAGTTATTAGATGTCACTTAATAATAACAGAATCAGAAAAACCAAATATCTGCTGGAAGCTTGCAGGCTGATTTACAGAAAGTAGGTGCATCAAAGAGATCAATCTCTGAAAATGGAAAACTACCCTCGACCATATTAAATTTCATCAGTTAAAACACGTGTTGACAGTTGGTCAGAGATGGCCATTGTTGATTGGAGTGTGTTGGTTCACTCCGAGAGTTGACACGTCAATGCAGCACAAGGCCAAAACTCCTGAAAAAGCATTAAAAAAATTACACCCATTGTAAAAAAATTCAAATATTTCCACTTCTGTTGAAGTTGATGTTGCTTTGATGTGAACAGCTGCTTCTCCCGAATCATCACATCAAAATAACTGAATATTCCGGCTTTGCAAAGCAGTGTGATTTAGAATTGAAATCTCATTACCAGGCTGGATATTGATTGTCTGAACACTTTTAATACTACTACTACTTCAGTACTAATAAATGATCTGTGTTTCACTACTGAGACCAAAACTATATTCTTTGGATACTTTTTGCTTTGACAAATATAAATGTGTTACTGTCTACAAAAGAAACCAAAGCCATCAAATGTTATATGTTGCATACAAGAAGATTTAAAAAAGAATTAGGATTTAGGAAATATTTAACTTAATAAGGTTCTAAAATCTGAGCAGAAATTTGATGAAAGCTTTGGTATTCAACAATTCACAATACTCGCTGCTATAGACACAGATTTAAGTCCAAAAACACTGGATTTACCCCTTATTTGACCAATTATAATCATATTGATGAATTATAATTTTATTGTTTTCATTTCTTTAAACTGTTACAAGGCTCATACCAATGCAACCTGTTGCATGTGTTTGACACAGTGCTATTGTAGGTCTGAACACACCATTAAATAGATATTTTTAGGTTTTCAAACAGAAGGTCAGCAGTTCTTTCTCTCTGCTTTGATTCCTGTTAACTCTCTAAGGTAACTCTCCTCTTTCCTCCTCCAGTCTCACTCAGTTCATCCTTTGATGCGACTTTCCCCAAAGCTTTCCCAGATGAGAAATAAGAAGGTGGTACTCTTGGTAAGAAAATATAAGATTGTATAAAAAACGTATTATTTAATTGTCAGCTGTTATAATAATATATTTTAAGAGGATATGCATCTCATTCAATAAGGACATATAGTGAGTTGAAAGAGGTCCTGTTTGGTTTTTTAGTCACACAAGAAATATATCTATAAGTTGTGAGAAATTCAAACAGTTATTTCCTCTAACGAAATAACAAAGGGAAGCTCAGTGCTTTGTATTAAAGGTACAAATTTAACTTGTCTATCATAAAGTATATGGTCTAAAAAATAAAGTGTTTCAGAAGAAGGTTCCTTAGGCAGGAAATTCATCAACAGAGCAGCAACAGACAACAAACTCACAGAACTTTCACTATTTCTGCCTACAAAACATCAACCTTTATCAGGGAGCAAAGTAGTGAACCAGGGATTAGGAGAGACAGCGTGAATAACATTAAATGACATCACTGTTCAGGTTCGATCCACTGCTGACGCTCACTTTTCTCTTTTTCCCTAATGAAACAGAAGATTCGAGGTCTGCCGGAGGGGATGTTGTAGAAGAAAAATGTACAAAACAAAAAAGCAAATCAGGCTCAACAGAAGAGGAGCAGCAGGCAGCCGGCTGGTGGAGCGACGCACACTCTCTCTACAGAGAAACGTGACTTTTTGTTAACAGAAAATAAATTATTGCAAAGATGTCAAAAAAATAGAACTGCACTGCCATGGCTGCCATGTGTCTTCCTGCTTCCAAATGTCAAATCAGTGTGAGTTAATGTGAACTGTTACCAAGCACAAATTTGGCACGTTGCACTGTTACACAAGACACGGATGTCACAAAATACAGACAAAGCACTCTTAAGAAAATCCTTTATAATCAACAGTGACAGAAAACAATGAGAACCTAGGACAAAAACTGGCACCAATTATTGTGGCAAAGAGGTGAACTCACATTTCATTTAACAGATTTAAATGTACTTGTACATTTTGTGACATACTTATCATGACAAGTAATAAAAAATGTTTTGTCTTTGATGCTTGTGTAAACATCCAGGTGATGGTGTTGTTGATGTTTATTCATATTACAAAAGATTGATTATTGTGCTGTTTTCCCCACAGAGATGTACAGGAGACAACAAGGTCACAGGTTAGATTTTCTCCAGCCAAGTGTCCTATCCAAGTGCCCTTGAGCAGGATTGAGCCCTGTATAAGAACTCCACCGACATGGTCAAAATATGAAATGTAAAAATAAAGGGGATGCCGTCCCTTCTCTGTCCCTGCTCAAACAATCATCGGGAGCTTTAAGCTCCTCTTATGAGTGCTTCTCATGAAGCGGCCGCATGGCCTTTCTGGTTTGGAGTGATAGGCATTTTTTTCCCCCTAATAGTCCTCGTCCTCAGAGTCACTGTCCTTTCGTGTAGGAATCGAACATCTGATCGATGACATTAGCTTGTCTTCGATTTGCTTCTTGGGGTTTTCCTCCAGGTCTGTCTTCACCGCTCCGCTCTCTGATAACCTCCACTCCAGCTCTGGGTGACACAGACATGGACAAATAAACACTTCACTCATAAAGTATGATGAAATGTACAGGATGTGACTGTTGTCCTGTCAATGGTCCAAAATGGCCCTAAAGTTGAATCAACACCTCCAATAAACTGGCAACTGAGTGTGAAACGGTCCACACCACCATACACCAAGGATCTCTTTTTTCATGTGCCTTTATTGAAATGATTCAACCTTTCTGGATACTGCTGTGTTATTAAATGCATTGTTTAAAGGGCCCGGTGAGCAACATTTACCATCCATTGGCAGAAATAGAATCTAATATTCACATGTATGTTTTTATTACAGTATAATCACCTGAAAATCATTTGCCCTTCACTAATGTCATTCCACCATGGGTAAGTAGCCTGTGTAGTTGAACTGTTTCCTTTTTGTTCATTTTTACTATGTGGAGTCTGCACAGGGTGTTTTATTTTGAAAACTGACTGGATGTGCTATGCCATTTCTGTGTCTGTCTGTGGCTTATGTCAGGAACAGACCACGTATTCTAAAATGGCCGCGATCAGTTCTGGTGTGATACAAATTAATTTTTTTGACAGATTTGCAACAGCTGTATTTTTAGTATTAGTATTATTATTGTAATAGCATAGCCTTCTTTCAATCACACTGGGATTCCACAATTCCTCAAAGGTTTATGGTGAAACCAGCATTACTTCAGATACACTCTGATGGTCTGTCGCTTTTTTTTTGTAAGCAAAACACCTCCATACCTTCAACTTTGAGGTTCATGCCACCAAAGACCAGCGGCCCGATGAACTGAGCCTTCATCTCTCCCTCAAAATAGACGAAGATGGTGGGCAGGTTGCGGTCGGGGTAGTTGGGGATGCAGGTGGTGGAGATGGACTTGAGGAACTTGGTCTGAGGGAACTTCCTGGCCAAAATATTCAGGTGCTGGTTGATGAGGCTACACAGAGGGAGGCTGGGAGAGGAAATGAACACCGTACGGATCTGTTAGTGCTGCACCTGGAAAGCGTCAGCAGGGTGAAAACCAAAGTTGGTCCTAATGGGTTGAGTAATGGGCTGAAAGTTAGGAATGCAACACATAATCCTTTTCAATATCAATCAGTATCTCTAATTATTTTATCCACCAGCCCAAGGTGATGTATTCAAATTGCTTACTTTGTCCAACCAGCCGTCCCAAACAAGATATTCAATTTACAATGATAGAAATCAAAGAAAGGCAGCAAATACTCACATTTAAGAGGCTGGAACCAGAGAAAGGTCGACAGTTTTGCTTGATAAAATTGATACATTTGGGTTTGAGTAATGCTCCATATTCTGTATATGCACTCATGTTATACCATAAGGTATTTCGGATTAAAGTTTGCCCACAACAGCTTTTCACAAGAACAAAAAAAATGCTATTTACCGGTAAGTGTAAAAGAAGACTCGATTGAGTTGACTGTGCTAATATTTCAACAGCTGCAACAAATAAAACTGTTTACATTCCCAAAAAAGTCATGAGTCAAAACAAGGCCTAATATGAGCTGAACAGCTGTGTCCACCTGGAAGGGGTTTATAAGGGAGGACAAATCTAACAGAGATTAAACGGTCTAAAGGGTCAATTCACCCAAATCAGACAGCAGCATCAAGAAATGACATTCAAAAACACTTTTAGACATAAGACGAGCCTTCAAGAGTTTGTTGGATGACCTACCCCTGTTTGTAGAGGTGCAGCACCACCCAGATGCCTTCTCCGGCCTTGTTGACCTCCTTGATGTAGTCCTGCCCAGAGATTTCCCCCAGCTCTCCGAACACATTCTTCATCTGAGTCGCCTTCCACTCTGCAAGACGCTTCTGTCTGCAGGGAGACACATCTCACATCAGTGCGCAGTCAGAGCGAGCAACTCTCAATCAGACTCATATTACACAAGTCTCATTCCACTATGAGAGCTTGTCAGAGGTTTATAGATTAATGAGGAATTTCAAAAACAGATGAAAATAACTTTATTATTATTCATCAATCTAACAGTAATGTCCTAATGAGCTGTACCAACATGCTAGGTCAGTACTGGTAGAATGTGCACATATGATTATGAAGGATCATTTCACCTAAACAATCTATAAATATAAACTATTAAGAGATCAGGCCAAGACTAGAATAGTAAAACATTCATATTCAATATCAACATATTTCAGCCTCCCAGTGGAACGTGTTATCTACTCAGCTGTTACCGTCAACACGCCTGCTAGCCTGGTCTGGTTATGTGAGTCTATGTTGAAACGCAGGCTAATAACAATACATAAAAACAGAGTAACAATATAATGCATGTGACTGGGAGTGTACCAGACCCCTACCTGTACATCTCAATGGCAGCCTCATCGTCTTCACCAAACTCATCTTCATTCTCCTCCAGTTCTTCCAGTGTCATGTCCTCGTACGTTTTAACTGTTCAGAGATACAACGTTACTCATTACACCTCAGTTGAATGGGGCCGATGTAAGACTACACTGAACTCTTTTCAGAAATATCAAATATCATAACTAACATAACGGACATTATTTGTACATCTGGAAATAAAACCAAAGCAAAGACATGGATCAACATTAGAAAATGTGTCTCTTACCAACAGACTGCTGCTGGCGGGCCAGCTCCTCCTCCTCTTCATCATCTTTCGGTACCTCTTTGGGAGGAAGAATGCCTTTCTTCCTCAGGATATCATTCCACTCGGTGTCTTCGTTTGGGTCCTGGGAAGAAAACAAAGCGTAGACACACACAAGTACCGTTACTCTGCTTTCTTTTAGCTCTGGTAGGTGATGTTTTCCTGTTTCTGCAAGCAGAGGAAAGAAATCTCAACCCTGAAATCTAAGTACCAACATCAGTATTTAAGAAAGATACATACCAAACTACAGAGTTGAGGTGATGTTTGTGTATGAATTTGTTCCTGAACCAGCCATTGTTGTAACCACTTATTGTTCTGCAGAGGTAACAAAAGTACCTGACGACGATACATTTAGCTAATAAGTGAAAATGTTAAGAAGTTACTGGTTTCAAACACTTCAATGTGAGGATTAGGTTGATATTCTTTCCGTTTCATATTCCTGAACATTTCCACTAACACTTCATTATTTAGATTATTCACTATCAAGTGTTTGACTTAACATAAATCATCAGTTTAATTTATGTCCACCGACTAATCTCTTTATAACTAATTGTAATATGAATGAGTAATTGCTCATATCAGGTCTTTCTCTGTCTCGTTCACAGTTGGGGGATTGAGCACGTAGCTAACAGTGGAGCTAGCCTTGACACTGTGGATACGCCCAGATACATGGCTAGCTCAGTTTCTCAGCACAACACAACGACAGCCCCGATGTTCAGTCGTCTCATTCACCAACGTTAAACAGCAGCGTTTAAAGGTCTAATGAATGTTACCAACCTGCATGCTGACAGATAAAGTCTCCTCTGAAGTCACACCACTGCTCTCCTCTCAGACGCGGAAACAGAAGGACCGAAGACGGACCGATTCCGGCAGAAACAAAAACTTATGGCTGTGTAAAATAAGAAGATCATACGTCCAGGGTTCAAATAAAATCACTTTAACCTAGTATATATTGAGGCTAACACAGATAGTAGTATGTTTTTTTTTTATATGTTGCCACAGCTCGGTAAAGGATGAGGAATAGACGGGTTACGGGTGGGACAATAATAAAAGTAACACGAACTTCCTGTTGGGTCTCAATTTGACCATAAAAGGAGTGGGAGCGCAGCATTCCATTTGTGGCTCCGGAGAGCGGAGAGAGAGGGACAGGTGCTGCTGCTCACACACACACACAC
>NW_023340095.1:21249986-21255103 GCF_004916995.1 Morone saxatilis | reverse complement strand
CACACACACACACACACGCCATGTGGCACCCCCCCCCACCCTAAAATTAAATATGACTATTTAGTCTTGCTCACAGGTGGACAGGCACATCAAAATGACAAAAAAGATTGCCATGGACAAAAATGAATTGTTGGAAATAGTGCACACTGAAGAAGTATAGTTTAGAAGTATAGGAAAAAATAATAAAATGCACCTGTATTTAATAATGTCCTTTTCAGTGTCACCGTTTACTGCCTATCTTTCTGTAATGTAAAATTCCATTAAATGCTTAATAGTGTAAACTCTACACAGTCTTTATTTCTTTATGAGATAACGTGTAAAAAGTACTAGGCCTATATTTTGTCCTGAAATGTAAAATGATCTATCTATAAAGTAAGGTCTATAAAGTAGACAAAACTGACAAAGACAAAACAAAATTGCTGTAAAGCACTTACAGTATGTTACTGCAACCATACATTAACAACTAATCAACAACTAATAAAAAGTAAAAGGTAAATGACAAATTAAACACACACAAAGTGAAGTGAAGCGTATTATTTATTGAAGTTTTGAGACTAAACGTATTATTTAAGTGAAGCTAACAGCACTGCATGTATCTGAAATTGGTGGCACACTATTTTGAGAGGAGACTTATGCCGGTCTTACACCAAACTACTATTCAAGCAACTACACTACAGTAGACAAATTTCCAGTGTTGCTATAAAATCCTGAATGTTTTCCTAGAGTTGTGGCGCCCTCCCATCATCTCGATCGTTTGCTGTAAGATCCCATTTTTACCGCAAGTCAGATGTTTTGATTGTTTGATTAATGGCAGATTTGTTGGGTAATTTGCACCACTGAAGCAGCTGAGACAGGTCCTGGATTATTTCCTAATGTTGTTACTTTTTCTTGTTTATGGGCCCCTTAACAACCCTGGGGGTTGGCAGTGTTATTTCAGCAGGAGTACTGGTGGTTGGTTTCTTGAGTAAATTATCAAAGATGAATATAATAAAAGATGTGTACTGTACTTAATGAGAACTTGGAGACACCAGGGTAGACAGCACAGAGAGGGAGCAGTGTGTATGAGTGGGTTGGGTCAATGTGGCCCCCCATTGATTGATTAATGGGTTAATTCTGGCCATACAAACTACTGACTCGTGTCATGGTGAGGATTTATCCATTGATTACGCAGGTGATCCAGGACACATCAGACAGAGGTTTAAAGGTCCAGTGTGTAACATTGAGGAGGATCTATTGGCAGAAATGAATTTAATGTTCATATGTTTGTTTTCATTTGTGTATAATCACCTTCATATATGAATCGTTACCATGTTTTTGTTAGTTTAGAATAAGTTGTTTTTATCTACAGATTCGCCTTCCATGGAGTCCGTCAATTGTTTTGGAAACCCATAAATGTTTCTACCAATAAGCCAAGAACCCAGACCCAAACCCCAAACACCTGGGCCTGTAGATAGGACCTTTTGTGGTTTTCACAAGTTTCACAGTCCCCGCTGTTTCTCCCACACACTTCACAGCCCGTTCTCATTCCCAGGTCATCAAATACAGACGACAGTGGTGTTCAGATAGTTGCAACCTGAAACTTCACCACTAAATCCAACACGCTGGTCTTTCAAATGTCTTCAAATCCCACGTGTAAGCTGTAATGCTTGTGTTGACAGAAACAAATGATATTTCTGATACAGTACAATAAGGATATTGTTTTAATTCATGTTGCTGTTTTATTACAGCACAAGAGCTCATTTTATTTGTTTTTTTCCTCATTGTTGCCTTTCCTCTCTTAAACAAATGATTGAATTTGTTTCGTCTTTTATTTTATTTTTATTAAATCCCATATTGGTCTATCCTTAATGCTGACTATATACAAAGATACTATAAGTTATGTTAATTCCTTTCTTTGCTCTATTCTTAGGCCTACTACCAGGTTGGGTCATCTAGTTTCAACTGTTTTAATCGAATAATATTCTACACTGTTAGCATATGAAGCGCTCTGGATATTACATAACAGGTAAAGGCCTTACTAATCAAATGTGAGTAATTATTAGGCTAATTTATTCATCATAATTTTCTATCAGTTGTCAAGATGAAAGGATTGAAAAGGTCAAACAGCAGAAAAGGACAGGATATGTGGAGGCTCCAGGCAGTGTCTTGATGAATGAATGGAGTGTATACAATGAGCCTTTGTGTGGTAATGATACTGAGCACCTGAGCGCTGTATCGGTGGAACAGCCAATCACAGGAGGGCTAGTGGCTCTCTGCCGGAACTGGCGGAAGGAAAGTTGGTGAAATGCGGAAGAGAAGGAAATAAAACGAAGAGCTCTCACTCTGTCCCTGTTATCAGGACCCACAGACCTCCAGCTCTGTGGCCATGTGTTAGTTCACATTTATTTACAAAACAAAATGACTGACCTACTACTGAATACTATGAATACTACTACTACTACTACTAATAACGATAGGGCATACTATTATTATACAAAGACGAATGGTATATGCTTTGAGAATTAGTTTGCTAATTATTCAACATGGGCTTTCCTTGTTTTATTTTTAAAGACTGTATGGGCCAATGCTTACAGGGTTTTGAGATTAATCAAAAAGACAAAACCAAAATAAAATAGCTGTTTGTTACAGAAATGTCCTTGTCTAGAACTAAACTAAAAGTAGTTGACTCATGATGTGTGTTGTGGATGCTTAAACTGAAGGATGTGCAGCACAGTGAAGCTATTCTTCTTGGTAAAATGTCAGCAAATCTGTGGCAACAACATATATAGAATACATATATTTTCTATAACAGCATATTTATATTATCAAAACAATGCATTAGAGCTGTATTGAAATTTGAGTAGCACTGATCAAATTTAAATCTGAGGAGTGATAAATACTTGTTAGAGTAGGTGTATTTATTATGATTGATTTTAAAGCCTCAGTTTGTGTACAAAAAGTAGACAATCCCTTTGAAAAATCAGCTCACATAACTTACCAGCTCATTTATCACACGTCCCCAGGTTGAATCTATGAAGGTGTTTTTAGACAACCAATGGGGGCGCCAAAGTTTGAAAATGTCAACCCCTACATACAGTATAGGGATTTAAAGGTCCAGTGTAACATTTAGGAGGATCTATTGGCAGAAAATCAATATAATTACCACTCTATTTTACCACTTCTACCAGCACACTAACAGTTAGTTATAAGTGCACCTTAGCTGCAGTCAATTAGGAGCTTTAGGTAGTCTGTACTTTGTACCTTATATTTACCTTCTTTACTCATGGTGAAAGTGAAAGGGGCTTTTTAGATTCAGTTTGTGATTATTTTTTTCTCTTAAAATCAGGGGAAATATTTTATAAATAAAAAAAGTGTTGGCCTATATCATAAGATCCCCAGAAAACGTTATATTTGACTTAGAGAGACATAAAACCATCCTCTTTTAGCAAAACTGTGCGAGCCCCATTCAACTACAGAGTGAGTCAGCTCTCACACAGACGATCTTCGGCTGGTGTGTACAGCTGCTGCATATCGGGCGTGAGGGAGCAGACGTGAGGCGAGGAAGTGAAGCCTGCAGCTGTCGGGAGCGCAGGGGAATCATGGATAAACCCGACAACCCGCCGCTGTAGGCTCGATCGGGCCGCTCCACACCGGGAGGACAGGCGGGGACAACTTTACACACCGCCGCTGCAAAGACCGAGACCGCGGAGGGCTTCCCCCGGTCCCTCCCTGCTGGAAGAAATGTGGCTGAACCCGGAGGAAGTTCTGCTGAAAAACGCTCTGAAGCTCTGGATAACCGAGAGGAGCAACGACTTCTTCCTCCTGCAGAGGAGGAGAGGACACGGGGAGCCTACAGGGAGGATCACAGGTAAACACCAACAACTACAACACAACAAAAACAACAAGCAAAAGCAGGGGCCACACAGCCAGCGTAGACAGGACTACAGGTAAACAATGACAGCAGTGGAGGAGCCAGGAGGAGACAGCTGTCAGGATAAGTTAACAACACACAACTGAAACAAAAGGACCGACACAGGAAAAACCACAAAGAGCCAGCAGGCTGGGGGCAAATGATGGGGTATCTAAGGGGGTGTGTCCAGAAGTTAGGATTAAAGATTTATTAAAGAGTTAACTAGATCTGTTGAACCAAAGTTCAATTAAATCCTGTTTTATTCCAATCACAGGGTCCACAGGAAACCCCCTGCCTCAGATCCTTGGTTTACTGCTATCTATCTGTGTTACTATGGCAACTGATGCCTTTAAACAAACCTTATAATTACATGGCAGGTTAACTTTATCTTAACCACTGGCCCAAAGACAGTTTCCGTGCTCCAGCTCCCAGCTATGGGGCTGTGGTTCAAACTTTGTCACCAGACCGGAGACAACAACAATCCTTTGTGTCAACAAAATGTGTTTACTTCCTGTAAAGATAAATGTTTCACACAGGCCTCAAAGACAAAATTAGACGTGGTTAGAAGTTTCTGTGCCCAGTGAAGGGAAATCAGTCTGAAACAGTTGAAAAGTCCTGCAACAGTTGTAGTTTTAAAGACCGAAAGAATAGAGGATACCACCAACTAACTGAGCTGATACTTCATTTTGTTTTGATTAACTTATCTCTGATTTCTCTGCAGTTGAAGTTGATCTTTGTTTTATCTCAATTCTGTGATTTAACTCGGGCAGTTATCATTAGTATTTAAACCACACTGGAATTAGCATGACTGTGTTAGCTTTGGGGATCTAAGATTGATGGAATGTTTTAAATCTGGATCAACTTTTTTAACTTTATAATTCTTCTGATCTCTGGTTCCAGCATCACATGTGTGAGGATTTGGCGCTTTTCTTGGCCTGTTGGTCATACAAAACAAAAAATCTTCAATATTATTTCATTATAGACCTATTATTATTATAGAAATATTTATATTGTGTCCTTAGTAAAGCAATTATTATTATTATTATTATTATTATTATTATTATTATTACAGGTGCCTTACTATTCTACTTACTTATCTTTTATATCTCTCTACTTATCTACTCAATTTACTTGGTTAAAGGTCCAGTGTGTAACATTGAGAAGGATCTATTGGCAGAAATGAATTTAATGTTCATATGTGTGTTTTCATTAGTGTATAATCACCTGA